>NW_027275111.1:0-68186 GCF_030028105.1 Mobula birostris
AGAAGCATGAAACCAGTTTTAAACAACTCAGAATCATGTGGAAAGTTAACTTAAACTGTTAACATTAGGTTTGCACACAGTAGTTTGGTGTAAAATTGAAGTCTATACTATTGGTAATGTCAAAGCATGCATGTCCTGAGAAAACAACTTTTTTGTCTTGCTCAACAGAGGCATGAAATCAGTTTTTAAGAACTCAGAATCATGTGGAAAGTTAACTTAAGGTGTTTCCATTAGGTTTCCACACAGTAGTTTGGTGTAAAATTGAAATGTATACTATTGGTAATGTCAAGGCATTGTATGCCCTGAGAAAACAACTTTTTTGTCTTGCTCAACAGAGGCATGAAACATGTTTTAAACAACTCAGAATCATGTGAGAAGTTGATTTAAGGCGTTTGAATTAGGTTTGCACACAGTAGTTTGGTGTAAAATTGAGATGTATACTCTTGGTAATGTCAAAGCATTGCGTGCCCTGAGAAAATAACTTTTTTGTCTAGCTCAGCACAGGCATGAAACCAGTTTTAAACAACTCAGAATCATGTGGAAAGTTGATTTAAGGTGTCTCCATTAGGTTTCCACACAGCAGTTTGGTGTAAGTTTGAAATGTATACGCTTGGTAATGTCAAAGCGTTGTATGCCCTGAGAAAACAACTTTTTTGTCTTGCTCTGCAGAAGCATGAAACCAGTTTTAAACATCTCATAATCATGTGGAAAGTTAACTTAAACTGTTAACATTAGGTTTGCACACAGTAGTTTGGAGTAAAATTGAAGTGTATACTATTGGTAATGTCAAAGCATGCATGTCCTGAGAAAACAACTTTTTTGTCTTGCTCAACAGAGGCATGAAATCAGTTTTTAAGAACTCAGAATCATGTGGAAAGTTAACTTAAGGTGTTTCCATTAGGTTTCCACACAGTAGTTTGGTGTAACATTGAAATGTATACTATTGGTAATGTCAAAGCATTGCTTGCCCTGAGAAAACAACTTTTTTGTCTTGCTCAACAGAAGCATGAAACAGGTTTTAAACAACTCAGAATCATTTGGGAAGTAGATTTAAGGTGTTTGCATTAGGTTAACACACAGTAGTTTGGTGTAAAATTTAAATGTATACGCTTGGTAATGTCAAAGCGTTGTATGCCCTGAGAAAACAACTTTTTTGTCTTGCTCTGCAGAAGCATGAAACCAGTTTTAAACATCTCATAATCATGTGGAAAGAAACTTAAACTGTTAACATTAGGTTTGCACACAGTAGTTTGGTGTAAAATTGAAATGTATACTCTTGGTAATGTCAAAGCATTGCATGCCCTGAGAAAATAACTTTTTTGTCTTGCTCAGCACAGGCATGAAACCAGTTTTAAACAACTCAGAATCATGTGGAAAGTTAACTTAAACTGTTAACATTAGGTTTGCACACAGTAGTTTGGTGTAAAATTGAAGTGTATACTATTGGTAATAACAAAGCATGCATGTCCTGAGAAAACAACTTTTTTGTTGCTCAACAGAGGCATGAAATCAGTTTTTAAGAACTCAGAATCATGTTGAAAGTAAACTTAAGGTGTTTCCATTAGGTTTCCACACAGTAGTTTGGTGTAAGATTGAAATGTATACGCTTGGTAATGTCAAAGCGTTGTATGCCCTGAGAAAACAACTTTTTTGTCTTGCTCAGCAGAGGCATGAAACCAGTTTTAAACAACTCAGAATCATGTGGAAAGTTAACTTAAACTGTTAACATTAGGTTTGCACACAGTAGTTTGGTGTAAAATTGAAGTCTATACTATTGGTAATGTCAAAGCATGCATGTCCTGAGAAAACAACTTTTTTGTCTTGCTCAACAGAGGCATGAAATCAGTTTTTAAGAACTCAGAATCATGTGGAAAGTTAACTTAAAGTGTTTCCATTTGGTTTCCACACAGTAGTTTGGTGTAAAATTGAAATGTATACTATTGGTAATGTCAAGGCATTGTATGCCCTGAGAAAACAACTTTTTTGTCTTGCTCAACAGAGGCATGAAACATGTTTTAAACAACTCAGAATCATGTGAGAAGTTGATTTAAGGTGTTTGAATTAGGTTTGCACACAGTAGTTTGGTGTAAAATTGAGATGTATACTCTTGGTAATGTCAAAGCATTGCGTGCCCTGAGAAAATAACTTTTTTGTCTAGCTCAGCACAGGCATGAAACCAGTTTTAAACAACTCAGAATCATGTGGAAAGTTGATTTAAGGTGTCTCCATTAGGTTTCCACACAGCAGTTTGGTGTAAGATTGAAATGTATACGCTTGGTTATGTCAAAGCATTGTATGCCCTGAGAAAACAACTTTTTTGTCTTGCTCTGCAGAAGCATTAAAACAGTTTTAAACATCTCATAATCATGTGGAAAGTTAACTTAAACTGTTAACATTAGGTTTGCACACAGTAGTTTGGTGTAAAATTGAAGTGTATACTATTGGTAATGTCAAAGCATGCATGTCCTGAGAAAACAACTTTTTTGTCTTGCTCAACAGAGGCATGAAATCAGTTTTTAAGAACTCAGAATCATGTGGAAAGTTAACTTAAGGTGTTTCCATTAGGTTTCCACACAGTAGTTTGGTGTAACATTGAAATGTATACTATTGGTAATGTCAAAGCATTGCTTGCCCTGAGAAAACAACTTTTTTGTCTTGCTCAACAGAAGCATGAAACAGGTTTTAAACAACTCAGAATCATTTGGGAAGTAGATTTAAGGTGTTTGCATTAGGTTAACACACAGTAGTTTGGTGTAAAATTTAAATGTATACTATTGGAAATGTCATAGCATTATATGCCCTGAGAAAGTAACTTTTTTGTCTTGCTCAGCAGAGGCATGAAACCAGTTTTAAACAACTCAGAATCATGTGGAAAGTTAACTTAAACTGTTAACATTAGGTTTGCACCCAGTAGTTTGGTGTAAAATTGAAATGTATACTATTGGTAATGTCAAAGCGTTGTATGCCCTGAGAAAACAACTTTTTTGTCTTGCTCTGCAGAAGCATGAAACCAGTTTTAAACATCTCATAATCATGTGGAAAGAAACTTAAACTGTTAACATTAGGTTTGCACACAGTAGTTTGGTGTAAAATTGAAATGTATACTCTTGTTAATGTCAAAGCATTGCATGCCCTGAGAAAATAACTTTTTTGTCTTGCTCAGCACAGGCATGAAACCAGTTTTAAACAACTCAGAATCATGTGGAAAGTTAACTTAAACTGTTAACATTAGGTTTGCACACAGTAGTTTGGTGTAAAATTGAAGTGTATACTATTGGTAATGTCAAAGCATGCATGTCCTGAGAAAACAACTTTTTTGTCTTGCTCAACAGAGGCATGAAATCAGTTTTTAAGAACTCAGAATCATGTTGAAAGTAAACTTAAGGTGTTTCCATTAGGTTTCCACACAGTAGTTTGGTGTAAGATTGAAATGTATACGCTTGGTAATGTCAAAGCATTGCATGCCCTGAGAAAATAACTTTTTTGTCTTGCTCTGCAGAAGCATGAAACCAGTTTTAAACATCTCATAATCATGTGGAAAGTTAACTTAAACTGTTAACATTAGGTTTGCACACAGTAGTTTGGTGTAAAATTGAAGTGTATACTATTGGTAATGTCAAAGCATGCATGTCCTGAGAAAATAACTTTTTTGTCTTGCTCAGCAGAGGCATGAAACCAGTTTTAAACAACTCAGAATCATCTGGAAAGTTAACCTAAACTGTTAACATTAGGTTTGCACCCAGTAGTTTGGTGTAAAATTGAAATGTATACTCTTGGTAATGTCAAAGCATTGCATGCCCTGAGAAAATAACTTTTTTGTCTTGCTCAGCACAGGCATGAAACCAGTTTTAAACAACTCAGAATCATGTGGAAAGTTAACTTAAGGTGTTTCCAATAGGTTTCCACACAGTAGTTTGGTGTAACATTGAAATGTATACTATTGGTAATGTCAAAGCATTGCTTGCCCTGAGAAAACAACTTTTTTGTCTTGCTCAACAGAAGCATGAAACAGGTTTTAAACAACTCAGAATCATTTGGGAAGTAGATTTAAGGTGTTTGCATTAGGTTAACACACAGTAGTTTGGTGTAAAATTTAAATGTATACTATTGGAAATGTCATAGCATTATATGCCCTGAGAAAATAACTTTTTTGTCTTGCTCAGCAGAGGCATGAAACCAGTTTTAAACAACTCAGAATCATGTGGAAAGTTAACTTAAACTGTTAACATTAGGTTTGCACCCAGTAGTTTGGTGTAAAATTGAAATGTATACTCTTGTTAATGTCAAAGCATTGCATGCCCTGAGAAAATAACTTTTTTGTCTTGCTCAGCACAGGCATGAAACCAGTTTTAAACAACTCAGAATCATGTGGAAAGTTAACTTAAACTGTTAACATTAGGTTTGCACACAGTAGTTTGGTGTAAAATTGAAGTGTATACTATTGGTAATGTCAAAGCATGCATGTCCTGAGAAAACAACTTTTTTGTCTTGCTCAACAGAGGCATGAAATCAGTTTTTAAGAACTCAGAATCATGTTGAAAGTAAACTTAAGGTGTTTCCATTAGGTTTCCACACAGTAGTTTGGTGTAAGATTGAAATGTATACGCTTGGTAATGTCAAAGCGTTGTATGCCCTGAGAAAACAACTTTTTTGTCTTGCTCTGCAGAAGCATGAAACCAGTTTTAAACATCTCATAATCATGTGGAAAGTTAACTTAAACTGTTAACATTAGGTTTGCACACAGTAGTTTGGTGTAAAATTGAAGTGTATACTATTGGTAATGTCAAAGCATGCATGTCCTGAGAAAATAACTTTTTTGTCTTGCTCAGCAGAGGCATGAAACCAGTTTTAAACAACTCAGAATCATCTGGAAAGTTAACCTAAACTGTTAACATTAGGTTTGCACCCAGTAGTTTGGTGTAAAATTGAAATGTATACTCTTGGTAATGTCAAAGCATTGCATGCCCTGAGAAAATAACTTTTTTGTCTTGCTCAGCACAGCCATGAAACCAGTTTTAAACAACTCAGAATCATGTGGAAAGTTAACTTAAACTGTTAACATTAGGTTTGCACCCAGTAGTTTGGTGTAAAATTGAAGTCTATACTATTGGTAATGTCAAAGCATGCATGTCCTGAGAAAACAACTTTTTTGTCTTGCTCAACAGAGGCATAAAATCAGTTTTTAAGAACTCAGAATCATGTGGAAAGTTAACTTAAGGTGTTTCCATTAGGTTTCCACACAGTAGTTTGGTGTAAAATTGAAATGTATACTATTGGTAATGTCAAGGCATTGTATCCCCTGAGAAAACAACTTTTTTGTCTTGCTCAACAGAGGCATGAAACATGTTTTAAACATCTCATAATCATGTGAGAAGTTGATTTAAGGTGTTTGCATTAGGTTTGCACACAGTAGTTTGGTGTAAAATTTAAATGTATACTATTGGAAATGTCATAGCATTATATGCCCTGAGAAAATAACTTTTTTGTCTTGCTCAGCAGAGGCATGAAACCAGTTTCAAACAACTCAGAATCATGTGGAAAGTTAACTTAAACTGTTAACATTAGGTTTGCACCCAGTAGTTTGGTGTAAAATTGAAATGTATACTATTGGTAATGTCAAAGCGTTGTATGCCCTGAGAAAACAACTTTTTTGTCTTGCTCTGCAGAAGCATGAAACCAGTTTTAAACATCTCATAATCATGTGGAAAGAAACTTAAACTGTTAACATTAGGTTTGCACACAGTAGTTTGGTGTAAAATTGAAATGTATACTCTTGTTAATGTCAAAGCATTGCATGCCCTGAGAAAATAACTTTTTTGTCTTGCTCAGCACAGGCATGAAACCAGTTTTAAACAACTCAGAATCATGTGGAAAGTTAACTTAAACTGTTAACATTAGGTTTGCACACAGTAGTTTGGTGTAAAATTGAAGTGTATACTATTGGTAATGTCAAAGCATGCATGTCCTGAGAAAACAACTTTTTTGTCTTGCTCAACAGAGGCATGAAATCAGTTTTTAAGAACTCAGAATCATGTTGAAAGTAAACTTAAGGTGTTTCCATTAGGTTTCCACACAGTAGTTTGGTGTAAGATTGAAATGTATACGCTTGGTAATGTCAAAGCATTGCATGCCCTGAGAAAATAACTGTTTTGTCTTGCTCTGCAGAAGCATGAAACCAGTTTTAAACATCTCATAATCATGTGGAAAGTTAACTTAAACTGTTAACATTAGGTTTGCACACAGTAGTTTGGTGTAAAATTGAAGTGTATACTATTGGTAATGTCAAAGCATGCATGTCCTGAGAAAATAACTTTTTTGTCTTGCTCAGCAGAGGCATGAAACCAGTTTTAAACAACTCAGAATCATCTGGAAAGTTAACCTAAACTGTTAACATTAGGTTTGCACCCAGTAGTTTGGTGTAAAATTGAAATGTATACTCTTGGTAATGTCAAAGCATTGCATGCCCTGAGAAAATAACTTTTTTGTCTTGCTCAGCACAGGCATGAAACCAGTTTTAAACAACTCAGAATCATGTGGAAAGTTAACTTAAACTGTTAACATTAGGTTTGCACACAGTAGTTTGGTGTAAAATTGAAGTCTATACTATTGGTAATGTCAAAGCATGCATGTCCTGAGAAAACAACTTTTTTGTCTTGCTCAACAGAGGCATGAAATCAGTTTTTAAGAACTCAGAATCATGTGGAAAGTTAACTTAAGGTGTTTCCATTAGGTTTCCACACAGTAGTTTGGTGTAAAATTGAAATGTATACTATTGGTAATGTCAAGGCATTGTATGCCCTGAGAAAACAACTTTTTTGTCTTGCTCAACAGAGGCATGAAACATGTTTTAAACAACTCAGAATCATGTGAGAAGTTGATTTAAGGCGTTTGAATTAGGTTTGCACACAGTAGTTTGGTGTAAAATTGAGATGTATACTCTTGGTAATGTCAAAGCATTGCGTGCCCTGAGAAAATAACTTTTTTGTCTAGCTCAGCACAGGCATGAAACCGGTTTTAAACAACTCAGAATCATGTGGAAAGTTGATTTAAGGTGTCTCCATTAGGTTTCCACACAGCAGTTTGGTGTAAGATTGAAATGTATACGCTTGGTAATGTCAAAGCGTTGTATGCCCTGAGAAAACAACTTTTTTGTCTTGCTCTGCAGAAGCATGAAACCAGTTTTAAACATCTCATAATCATGTGGAAAGTTAACTTAAACTGTTAACATTAGGTTTGCACACAGTAGTTTGGAGTAAAATTGAAGTGTATACTATTGGTAATGTCAAAGCATGCATGTCCTGAGAAAACAACTTTTTTGTCTTGCTCAACAGAGGCATGAAATCAGTTTTTAAGAACTCAGAATCATGTGGAAAGTTAACTTAAGGTGTTTCCATTAGGTTTCCACACAGTAGTTTGGTGTAACATTGAAATGTATACTATTGGTAAAGTCAAAGCATTGCTTGCCCTGAGAAAACAACTTTTTTGTCGTGCTCAACAGAAGCATGAAACAGGTTTTAAACAACTCAGAATCATTTGGGAAGTAGATTTAAGGTGTTTGCATTAGGTTAACACACAGTAGTTTGGTGTAAAATTTAAATGTATACGCTTGGTAATGTCAAAGCGTTGTATGCCCTGAGAAAACAACTTTTTTGTCTTGCTCTGCAGAAGCATGAAACCAGTTTTAAACATCTCATAATCATGTGGAAAGAAACTTAAACTGTTAACATTAGGTTTGCACACAGTAGTTTGGTGTAAAATTGAAATGTATACTCTTGGTAATGTCAAAGCATTGCATGCCCTGAGAAAATAACTTTTTTGTCTTGCTCAGCACAGGCATGAAACCAGTTTTAAACAACTCAGAATCATGTGGAAAGTTAACTTAAACTGTTAACATTAGGTTTGCACACAGTAGTTTGGTGTAAAATTGAAGTGTATACTATTGGTAATAACAAAGCATGCATGTCCTGAGAAAACAACTTTTTTGTTGCTCAACAGAGGCATGAAATCAGTTTTTAAGAACTCAGAATCATGTTGAAAGTAAACTTAAGGTGTTTCCATTAGGTTTCCACACAGTAGTTTGGTGTAAGATTGAAATGTATACGCTTGGTAATGTCAAAGCGTTGTATGCCCTGAGAAAACAACTTTTTTGTCTTGCTCAACAGAGGCATGAAATCAGTTTTAAACAACTCAGAATCATGTGGAAAGTTAACTTAAACTGTTTCCATTAGGTTTCCACACAGTAGTTTGGTGTAAAATTGAAATGTATACTATTGGTAATGTCAAGGCATTGTATGCCCTGAGAAAACAACTTTTTTGTCTTGCTCAACAGAGGCATGAAACATGTTTTAAACAACTCAGAATCATGTGAGAAGTTGATTTAAGGTGTTTGAATTAGGTTTGCACACAGTAGTTTGGTGTAAAATTGAGATGTATACTCTTGGTAATGTCAAAGCATTGCGTGCCCTGAGAAAATAACTTTTTTGTCTAGCTCAGCACAGGCATGAAACCAGTTTTAAACAACTCAGAATCATGTGGAAAGTTGATTTAAGGTGTCTCCATTAGGTTTCCACACAGCAGTTTGGTGTAAGATTGAAATGTATACGCTTGGTTATGTCAAAGCATTGTATGCCCTGAGAAAACAACTTTTTTGTCTTGCTCTGCAGAAGCATTAAAACAGTTTTAAACATCTCATAATCATGTGGAAAGTTAACTTAAACTGTTAACATTAGGTTTGCACACAGTAGTTTGGTGTAAAATTGAAGTGTATACTATTGGTAATGTCAAAGCATGCATGTCCTGAGAAAACAACTTTTTTGTCTTGCTCAACAGAGGCATGAAATCAGTTTTTAAGAACTCAGAATCATGTGGAAAGTTAACTTAAAGTGTTTCCATTAGGTTTCCACACAGTAGTTTGGTGTAAAATTGAAATGTATACTATTGGTAATATCAAGGCATTGTATGCCCTGAGAAAACAACTTTTTTGTCTTGCTCAACAGAGGCATGAAACATGTTTTAAACAACTCAGAATCATGTGAGAAGTTGATTTAAGGTGTTTGAATTAGGTTTGCACACAGTAGTTTGGTGTAAAATTGAGATGTATACTCTTGGTAATGTCAAAGCATTGCGTGCCCTGAGAAAATAACTTTTTTGTCTAGCTCAGCACAGGCATGAAACCAGTTTTAAACAACTCAGAATCATGTGGAAAGTTGATTTAAGGTGTCTCCATTAGGTTTCCACACAGCAGTTTGGTGTAAGATTGAAATGTATACGCTTGGTTATGTCAAAGCATTGTATGCCCTGAGAAAACAACTTTTTTGTCTTGCTCTGCAGAAGCATTAAAACAGTTTTAAACATCTCATAATCATGTGGAAAGTTAACTTAAACTGTTAACATTAGGTTTGCACACAGTAGTTTGGTGTAAAATTGAAGTGTATACTATTGGTAATGTCAAAGCATGCATGTCCTGAGAAAACAACTTTTTTGTCTTGCTCAACAGAGGCATGAAATCAGTTTTTAAGAACTCAGAATCATGTGGAAAGTTAACTTAAGGTGTTTCCATTAGGTTTCCACACAGTAGTTTGGTGTAACATTGAAATGTATACTATTGGTAATGTCAAAGCATTGCTTGCCCTGAGAAAACAACTTTTTTGTCTTGCTCAACAGAAGCATGAAACAGGTTTTAAACAACTCAGAATCATTTGGGAAGTAGATTTAAGGTGTTTGCATTAGGTTAACACACAGTAGTTTGGTGTAAAATTTAAATGTATACTATTGGAAATGTCATAGCATTATATGCCCTGAGAAAATAACTTTTTTGTCTTGCTCAGCAGAGGCATGAAACCAGTTTTAAACAACTCAGAATCATGTGGAAAGTTAACTTAAACTGTTAACATTAGGTTTGCACCCAGTAGTTTGGTGTAAAATTGAAATGTATACTATTGGTAATGTCAAAGCGTTGTATGCCCTGAGAAAACAACTTTTTTGTCTTGCTCTGCAGAAGCATGAAACCAGTTTTAAACATCTCATAATCATGTGGAAAGTTAACTTAAACTGTTAACATTAGGTTTGCACACAGTAGTTTGGAGTAAAATTGAAGTGTATACTATTGGTAATGTCAAAGCATGCATGTCCTGAGAAAACAACTTTTTTGTCTTGCTCAACAGAGGCATGAAATCAGTTTTTAAGAACTCAGAATCATGTGGAAAGTTAACTTAAGGTGTTTCCATTAGGTTTCCACACAGTAGTTTGGTGTAACATTGAAATGTATACTATTGGTAATGTCAAAGCATTGCTTGCCCTGAGAAAACAACTTTTTTGTCTTGCTCAACAGAAGCATGAAACAGGTTTTAAACAACTCAGAATCATTTGGGAAGTAGATTTAAGGTGTTTGCATTAGGTTAACACACAGTAGTTTGGTGTAAAATTTAAATGTATACGCTTGGTAATGTCAAAGCGTTGTATGCCCTGAGAAAACAACTTTTTTGTCTTGCTCTGCAGAAGCATGAAACCAGTTTTAAACATCTCATAATCATGTGGAAAGAAACTTAAACTGTTAACATTAGGTTTGCACACAGTAGTTTGGTGTAAAATTGAAATGTATACTCTTGGTAATGTCAAAGCATTGCATGCCCTGAGAAAATAACTTTTTTGTCTTGCTCAGCACAGGCATGAAACCAGTTTTAAACAACTCAGAATCATGTGGAAAGTTAACTTAAACTGTTAACATTAGGTTTGCACACAGTAGTTTGGTGTAAAATTGAAGTGTATACTATTGGTAATAACAAAGCATGCATGTCCTGAGAAAACAACTTTTTTGTTGCTCAACAGAGGCATGAAATCAGTTTTTAAGAACTCAGAATCATGTTGAAAGTAAACTTAAGGTGTTTCCATTAGGTTTCCACACAGTAGTTTGGTGTAAGATTGAAATGTATACGCTTGGTAATGTCAAAGCGTTGTATGCCCTGAGAAAACAACTTTTTTGTCTTGCTCAGCAGAGGCATGAAACCAGTTTTAAACAACTCAGAATCATGTGGAAAGTTAACTTAAACTGTTAACATTAGGTTTGCACACAGTAGTTTGGTGTAAAATTGAAGTCTATACTATTGGTAATGTCAAAGCATGCATGTCCTGAGAAAACAACTTTTTTGTCTTGCTCAACAGAGGCATGAAATCAGTTTTTAAGAACTCAGAATCATGTGGAAAGTTAACTTAAAGTGTTTCCATTTGGTTTCCACACAGTAGTTTGGTGTAAAATTGAAATGTATACTATTGGTAATGTCAAGGCATTGTATGCCCTGAGAAAACAACTTTTTTGTCTTGCTCAACAGAGGCATGAAACATGTTTTAAACAACTCAGAATCATGTGAGAAGTTGATTTAAGGTGTTTGAATTAGGTTTGCACACAGTAGTTTGGTGTAAAATTGAGATGTATACTCTTGGTAATGTCAAAGCATTGCGTGCCCTGAGAAAATAACTTTTTTGTCTAGCTCAGCACAGGCATGAAACCAGTTTTAAACAACTCAGAATCATGTGGAAAGTTGATTTAAGGTGTCTCCATTAGGTTTCCACACAGCAGTTTGGTGTAAGATTGAAATGTATACGCTTGGTTATGTCAAAGCATTGTATGCCCTGAGAAAACAACTTTTTTGTCTTGCTCTGCAGAAGCATTAAAACAGTTTTAAACATCTCATAATCATGTGGAAAGTTAACTTAAACTGTTAACATTAGGTTTGCACACAGTAGTTTGGTGTAAAATTGAAGTGTATACTATTGGTAATGTCAAAGCATGCATGTCCTGAGAAAACAACTTTTTTGTCTTGCTCAACAGAGGCATGAAATCAGTTTTTAAGAACTCAGAATCATGTGGAAAGTTAACTTAAGGTGTTTCCATTAGGTTTCCACACAGTAGTTTGGTGTAACATTGAAATGTATACTATTGGTAATGTCAAAGCATTGCTTGCCCTGAGAAAACAACTTTTTTGTCTTGCTCAACAGAAGCATGAAACAGGTTTTAAACAACTCAGAATCATTTGGGAAGTAGATTTAAGGTGTTTGCATTAGGTTAACACACAGTAGTTTGGTGTAAAATTTAAATGTATACTATTGGAAATGTCATAGCATTATATGCCCTGAGAAAGTAACTTTTTTGTCTTGCTCAGCAGAGGCATGAAACCAGTTTTAAACAACTCAGAATCATGTGGAAAGTTAACTTAAACTGTTAACATTAGGTTTGCACCCAGTAGTTTGGTGTAAAATTGAAATGTATACTATTGGTAATGTCAAAGCGTTGTATGCCCTGAGAAAACAACTTTTTTGTCTTGCTCTGCAGAAGCATGAAACCAGTTTTAAACATCTCATAATCATGTGGAAAGAAACTTAAACTGTTAACATTAGGTTTGCACACAGTAGTTTGGTGTAAAATTGAAATGTATACTCTTGTTAATGTCAAAGCATTGCATGCCCTGAGAAAATAACTTTTTTGTCTTGCTCAGCACAGGCATGAAACCAGTTTTAAACAACTCAGAATCATGTGGAAAGTTAACTTAAACTGTTAACATTAGGTTTGCACACAGTAGTTTGGTGTAAAATTGAAGTGTATACTATTGGTAATGTCAAAGCATGCATGTCCTGAGAAAACAACTTTTTTGTCTTGCTCAACAGAGGCATGAAATCAGTTTTTAAGAACTCAGAATCATGTTGAAAGTAAACTTAAGGTGTTTCCATTAGGTTTCCACACAGTAGTTTGGTGTAAGATTGAAATGTATACGCTTGGTAATGTCAAAGCATTGCATGCCCTGAGAAAATAACTTTTTTGTCTTGCTCTGCAGAAGCATGAAACCAGTTTTAAACATCTCATAATCATGTGGAAAGTTAACTTAAACTGTTAACATTAGGTTTGCACACAGTAGTTTGGTGTAAAATTGAAGTGTATACTATTGGTAATGTCAAAGCATGCATGTCCTGAGAAAATAACTTTTTTGTCTTGCTCAGCAGAGGCATGAAACCAGTTTTAAACAACTCAGAATCATCTGGAAAGTTAACCTAAACTGTTAACATTAGGTTTGCACCCAGTAGTTTGGTGTAAAATTGAAATGTATACTCTTGGTAATGTCAAAGCATTGCATGCCCTGAGAAAATAACTTTTTTGTCTTGCTCAGCACAGGCATGAAACCAGTTTTAAACAACTCAGAATCATGTGGAAAGTTAACTTAAGGTGTTTCCAATAGGTTTCCACACAGTAGTTTGGTGTAACATTGAAATGTATACTATTGGTAATGTCAAAGCATTGCTTGCCCTGAGAAAACAACTTTTTTGTCTTGCTCAACAGAAGCATGAAACAGGTTTTAAACAACTCAGAATCATTTGGGAAGTAGATTTAAGGTGTTTGCATTAGGTTAACACACAGTAGTTTGGTGTAAAATTTAAATGTATACTATTGGAAATGTCATAGCATTATATGCCCTGAGAAAATAACTTTTTTGTCTTGCTCAGCAGAGGCATGAAACCAGTTTTAAACAACTCAGAATCATGTGGAAAGTTAACTTAAACTGTTAACATTAGGTTTGCACCCAGTAGTTTGGTGTAAAATTGAAATGTATACTCTTGTTAATGTCAAAGCATTGCATGCCCTGAGAAAATAACTTTTTTGTCTTGCTCAGCACAGGCATGAAACCAGTTTTAAACAACTCAGAATCATGTGGAAAGTTAACTTAAACTGTTAACATTAGGTTTGCACACAGTAGTTTGGTGTAAAATTGAAGTGTATACTATTGGTAATGTCAAAGCATTCATGTCCTGAGAAAACAACTTTTTTGTCTTGCTCAACAGAGGCATGAAATCAGTTTTTAAGAACTCAGAATCATGTTGAAAGTAAACTTAAGGTGTTTCCATTAGGTTTCCACACAGTAGTTTGGTGTAAGATTGAAATGTATACGCTTGGTAATGTCAAAG
Source organism: Mobula birostris (assembly GCF_030028105.1). Taxonomy (NCBI): domain Eukaryota; kingdom Metazoa; phylum Chordata; class Chondrichthyes; order Myliobatiformes; family Myliobatidae; genus Mobula; species Mobula birostris. Next base: position 13,951 of record NW_027275111.1, read on the forward strand.
CGTTGTATGCCCTGAGAAAACAACTTTTTTGTCTTGCTCTGCAGAAGCATGAAACCAGTTTTAAACATCTCATAATCATGTGGAAAGTTAACTTAAACTGTTAACATTAGGTTTGCACACAGTAGTTTGGTGTAAAATTGAAGTGTATACTATTGGTAATGTCAAAGCATGCATGTCCTGAGAAAATAACTTTTTTGTCTTGCTCAGCAGAGGCATGAAACCAGTTTTAAACAACTCAGAATCATCTGGAAAGTTAACCTAAACTGTTAACATTAGGTTTGCACCCAGTAGTTTGGTGTAAAATTGAAATGTATACTCTTGGTAATGTCAAAGCATTGCATGCCCTGAGAAAATAACTTTTTTGTCTTGCTCAGCACAGCCATGAAACCAGTTTTAAACAACTCAGAATCATGTGGAAAGTTAACTTAAACTGTTAACATTAGGTTTGCACCCAGTAGTTTGGTGTAAAATTGAAGTCTATACTATTGGTAATGTCAAAGCATGCATGTCCTGAGAAAACAACTTTTTTGTCTTGCTCAACAGAGGCATAAAATCAGTTTTTAAGAACTCAGAATCATGTGGAAAGTTAACTTAAGGTGTTTCCATTAGGTTTCCACACAGTAGTTTGGTGTAAAATTGAAATGTATACTATTGGTAATGTCAAGGCATTGTATCCCCTGAGAAAACAACTTTTTTGTCTTGCTCAACAGAGGCATGAAACATGTTTTAAACATCTCATAATCATGTGAGAAGTTGATTTAAGGTGTTTGCATTAGGTTTGCACACAGTAGTTTGGTGTAAAATTTAAATGTATACTACTGGAAATGTCATAGCATTATATGCCCTGAGAAAATAACTTTTTTGTCTTGCTCAGCAGAGGCATGAAACCAGTTTTAAACAACTCAGAATCATGTGGAAAGTTAACTTAAACTGTTAACATTAGGTTTCCACCCAGTAGTTTGGTGTAAAATTGAAATGTATACTATTGGTAATGTCAAAGCGTTGTATGCCCTGAGAAAACAACTTTTTTGTCTTGCTCTGCAGAAGCATGAAACCAGTTTTAAACATCTCATAATCATGTGGAAAGAAACTTAAACTGTTAACATTAGGTTTGCACACAGTAGTTTGGTGTAAAATTGAAATGTATACTCTTGTTAATGTCAAAGCATTGCATTCCCTGAGAAAATAACTTTTTTGTCTTGCTCAGCACAGGCATGAAACCAGTTTTAAACAACTCAGAATCATGTGGAAAGTTAACTTAAACTGTTAACATTAGGTTTGCACACAGTAGTTTGGTGTAAAATTGAAGTGTATACTATTGGTAATGTCAAAGCATGCATGTCCTGAGAAAACAACTTTTTTGTCTTGCTCAACAGAGGCATGAAATCAGTTTTTAAGAACTCAGAATCATGTTGAAAGTAAACTTAAGGTGTTTCCATTAGGTTTCCACACAGTAGTTTGGTGTAAGATTGAAATGTATAAGCTTGGTAATGTCAAAGCGTTGTATGCCCTGAGAAAACAACTTTTTTGTCTTGCTCTGCAGAAGCATGAAACCAGTTTTAAACATCTCATAATCATGTGGAAAGTTAACTTAAACTGTTAACATTAGGTTTGCACACAGTAGTTTGGTGTAAAATTGAAGTGTATACTATTGGTAATGTCAAAGCATGCATGTCCTGAGAAAATAACTTTTTTGTCTTGCTCAGCAGAGGCATGAAACCAGTTTTAAACAACTCAGAATCATCTGGAAAGTTAACCTAAACTGTTAACATTAGGTTTGCACCCAGTAGTTTGGTGTAAAATTGAAATGTATACTATTGGTAATGTCAAAGCATTGCTTGCCCTGAGAAAACAACTTTTTTGTCTTGCTCAACAGAAGCATGAAACAGGTTTTAAACAACTCAGAATCATTTGGGAAGTAGATTTAAGGTGTTTGCATTAGGTTAACACACAGTAGTTTGGTGTAAAATTTAAATGTATACTATTGGAAATGTCATAGCATTATATGCCCTGAGAAAATAACTTTTTTGTCTTGCTCAGCAGAGGCATGAAACCAGTTTCAAACAACTCAGAATCATGTGGAAAGTTAACTTAAACTGTTAACATTAGGTTTGCACCCAGTAGTTTGGTGTAAAATTGAAATGTATACTATTGGTAATGTCAAAGCGTTGTATGCCCTGAGAAAACAACTTTTTTGTCTTGCTCTGCAGAAGCATGAAACCAGTTTTAAACATCTCATAATCATGTGGAAAGAAACTTAAACTGTTAACATTAGGTTTGCACACAGTAGTTTGGTGTAAAATTGAAATGTATACTCTTGTTAATGTCAAAGCATTGCATGCCCTGAGAAAATAACTTTTTTGTCTTGCTCAGCACAGGCATGAAACCAGTTTTAAACAACTCAGAATCATGTGGAAAGTTAACTTAAACTGTTAACATTAGGTTTGCACACAGTAGTTTGGTGTAAAATTGAAGTGTATACTATTGGTAATGTCAAAGCATGCATGTCCTGAGAAAACAACTTTTTTGTCTTGCTCAACAGAGGCATGAAATCAGTTTTTAAGAACTCAGAATCATGTTGAAAGTAAACTTAAGGTGTTTCCATTAGGTTTCCACACAGTAGTTTGGTGTAAGATTGAAATGTATACGCTTGGTAATGTCAAAGCATTGCATGCCCTGAGAAAATAACTTTTTTGTCTTGCTCTGCAGAAGCATGAAACCAGTTTTAAACATCTCATAATCATGTGGAAAGTTAACTTAAACTGTTAACATTAGGTTTGCACACAGTAGTTTGGTGTAAAATTGAAGTGTATACTATTGGTAATGTCAAAGCATGCATGTCCTGAGAAAATAACTTTTTTGTCTTGCTCAGCAGAGGCATGAAACCAGTTTTAAACAACTCAGAATCATCTGGAAAGTTAACCTAAACTGTTAACATTAGGTTTGCACCCAGTAGTTTGGTGTAAAATTGAAATGTATACTCTTGGTAATGTCAAAGCATTGCATGCCCTGAGAAAATAACTTTTTTGTCTTGCTCAGCACAGGCATGAAACCAGTTTTAAACAACTCAGAATCATGTGGAAAGTTAACTTAAACTGTTAACATTAGGTTTGCACACAGTAGTTTGGTGTAAAATTGAAGTCTATACTATTGGTAATGTCAAAGCATGCATGTCCTGAGAAAACAACTTTTTTGTCTTGCTCAACAGAGGCATGAAATCAGTTTTTAAGAACTCAGAATCATGTGGAAAGTTAACTTAAGGTGTTTCCATTAGGTTTCCACACAGTAGTTTGGTGTAAAATTGAAATGTATACTATTGGTAATGTCAAGGCATTGTATGCCCTGAGAAAACAACTTTTTTGTCTTGCTCAACAGAGGCATGAAACATGTTTTAAACAACTCAGAATCATGTGAGAAGTTGATTTAAGGCGTTTGAATTAGGTTTGCACACAGTAGTTTGGTGTAAAATTGAGATGTATACTCTTGGTAATGTCAAAGCATTGCGTGCCCTGAGAAAATAACTTTTTTGTCTAGCTCAGCACAGGCATGAAACCGGTTTTAAACAACTCAGAATCATGTGGAAAGTTGATTTAAGGTGTCTCCATTAGGTTTCCACACAGCAGTTTGGTGTAAGATTGAAATGTATACGCTTGGTAATGTCAAAGCGTTGTATGCCCTGAGAAAACAACTTTTTTGTCTTGCTCTGCAGAAGCATGAAACCAGTTTTAAACATCTCATAATCATGTGGAAAGTTAACTTAAACTGTTAACATTAGGTTTGCACACAGTAGTTTGGAGTAAAATTGAAGTGTATACTATTGGTAATGTCAAAGCATGCATGTCCTGAGAAAACAACTTTTTTGTCTTGCTCAACAGAGGCATGAAATCAGTTTTTAAGAACTCAGAATCATGTGGAAAGTTAACTTAAGGTGTTTCCATTAGGTTTCCACACAGTAGTTTGGTGTAACATTGAAATGTATACTACTGGTAAAGTCAAAGCATTGCTTGCCCTGAGAAAACAACTTTTTTGTCGTGCTCAACAGAAGCATGAAACAGGTTTTAAACAACTCAGAATCATTTGGGAAGTAGATTTAAGGTGTTTGCATTAGGTTAACACACAGTAGTTTGGTGTAAAATTTAAATGTATACGCTTGGTAATGTCAAAGCGTTGTATGCCCTGAGAAAACAACTTTTTTGTCTTGCTCTGCAGAAGCATGAAACCAGTTTTAAACATCTCATAATCATGTGGAAAGAAACTTAAACTGTTAACATTAGGTTTGCACACAGTAGTTTGGTGTAAAATTGAAATGTATACTCTTGGTAATGTCAAAGCATTGCATGCCCTGAGAAAATAACTTTTTTGTCTTGCTCAGCACAGGCATGAAACCAGTTTTAAACAACTCAGAATCATGTGGAAAGTTAACTTAAACTGTTAACATTAGGTTTGCACACAGTAGTTTGGTGTAAAATTGAAGTGTATACTATTGGTAATAACAAAGCATGCATGTCCTGAGAAAACAACTTTTTTGTTGCTCAACAGAGGCATGAAATCAGTTTTTAAGAACTCAGAATCATGTTGAAAGTAAACTTAAGGTGTTTCCATTAGGTTTCCACACAGTAGTTTGGTGTAAGATTGAAATGTATACGCTTGGTAATGTCAAAGCGTTGTATGCCCTGAGAAAACAACTTTTTTGTCTTGCGCAGCAGAGGCATGAAACCAGTTTTAAACAACTCAGAATCATGTGGAAAGTTAACTTAAACTGTTAACATTAGGTTTGCACACAGTAGTTTGGTGTAAAATTGAAGTCTATACTATTGGTAATGTCAAAGCATGCATGTCCTGAGAAAACAACTTTTTTGTCTTGCTCAACAGAGGCATGAAATCAGTTTTTAAGAACTCAGAATCATGTGGAAAGTTAACTTAAAGTGTTTCCATTAGGTTTCCACACAGTAGTTTGGTGTAAAATTGAAATGTATACTATTGGTAATGTCAAGGCATTGTATGCCCTGAGAAAACAACTTTTTTGTCTTGCTCAACAGAGGCATGAAACATGTTTTAAACAACTCAGAATCATGTGAGAAGTTGATTTAAGGTGTTTGAATTAGGTTTGCACACAGTAGTTTGGTGTAAAATTGAGATGTATACTCTTGGTAATGTCAAAGCATTGCGTGCCCTGAGAAAATAACTTTTTTGTCTAGCTCAGCACAGGCATGAAACCAGTTTTAAACAACTCAGAATCATGTGGAAAGTTGATTTAAGGTGTCTCCATTAGGTTTCCACACAGCAGTTTGGTGTAAGATTGAAATGTATACGCTTGGTTATGTCAAAGCATTGTATGCCCTGAGAAAACAACTTTTTTGTCTTGCTCTGCAGAAGCATTAAAACAGTTTTAAACATCTCATAATCATGTGGAAAGTTAACTTAAACTGTTAACATTAGGTTTGCACACAGTAGTTTGGTGTAAAATTGAAGTGTATACTATTGGTAATGTCAAAGCATGCATGTCCTGAGAAAACAACTTTTTTGTCTTGCTCAACAGAGGCATGAAATCAGTTTTTAAGAACTCAGAATCATGTGGAAAGTTAACTTAAAGTGTTTCCATTAGGTTTCCACACAGTAGTTTGGTGTAAAATTGAAATGTATACTATTGGTAATGTCAAGGCATTGTATGCCCTGAGAAAACAACTTTTTTGTCTTGCTCAACAGAGGCATGAAACATGTTTTAAACAACTCAGAATCATGTGAGAAGTTGATTTAAGGTGTTTGAATTAGGTTTGCACACAGTAGTTTGGTGTAAAATTGAGATGTATACTCTTGGTAATGTCAAAGCATTGCGTGCCCTGAGAAAATAACTTTTTTGTCTAGCTCAGCACAGGCATGAAACCAGTTTTAAACAACTCAGAATCATGTGGAAAGTTGATTTAAGGTGTCTCCATTAGGTTTCCACACAGCAGTTTGGTGTAAGATTGAAATGTATACGCTTGGTTATGTCAAAGCATTGTATGCCCTGAGAAAACAACTTTTTTGTCTTGCTCTGCAGAAGCATTAAAACAGTTTTAAACATCTCATAATCATGTGGAAAGTTAACTTAAACTGTTAACATTAGGTTTGCACACAGTAGTTTGGTGTAAAATTGAAGTGTATACCATTGGTAATGTCAAAGCATGCATGTCCTGAGAAAACAACTTTTTTGTCTTGCTCAACAGAGGCATGAAATCAGTTTTTAAGAACTCAGAATCATGTGGAAAGTTAACTTAAGGTGTTTCCATTAGGTTTCCACACAGTAGTTTGGTGTAACATTGAAATGTATACTATTGGTAATGTCAAAGCATTGCTTGCCCTGAGAAAACAACTTTTTTGTCTTGCTCAACAGAAGCATGAAACAGGTTTTAAACAACTCAGAATCATTTGGGAAGTAGATTTAAGGTGTTTGCATTAGGTTAACACACAGTAGTTTGGTGTAAAATTTAAATGTATACTATTGGAAATGTCATAGCATTATATGCCCTGAGAAAATAACTTTTTTGTCTTGCTCAGCAGAGGCATGAAACCAGTTTTAAACAACTCAGAATCATGTGGAAAGTTAACTTAAACTGTTAACATTAGGTTTGCACCCAGTAGTTTGGTGTAAAATTGAAATGTATACTATTGGTAATGTCAAAGCGTTGTATGCCCTGAGAAAACAACTTTTTTGTCTTGCTCTGCAGAAGCATGAAACCAGTTTTAAACATCTCATAATCATGTGGAAAGAAACTTAAACTGTTAACATTAGGTTTGCACACAGTAGTTTGGTGTAAAATTGAAGTGTATACTATTGGTAATGTCAAAGCATGCATGTCCTGAGAAAACAACTTTTTTGTCTTGCTCAACAGAGGCATGAAATCAGTTTTTAAGAACTCAGAATCATGTTGAAAGTAAACTTAAGGTGTTTCCATTAGGTTTCCACACAGTAGTTTGGTGTAAGATTGAAATGTATACGCTTGGTAATGTCAAAGCGTTGTATGCCCTGAGAAAACAACTTTTTTGTCTTGCTCTGCAGAAGCATGAAACCAGTTTTAAACATCTCATAATCATGTGGAAAGTTAACTTAAACTGTTAACATTAGGTTTGCACACAGTAGTTTGGTGTAAAATTGAAGTGTATACTATTGGTAATGTCAAAGCATGCATGTCCTGAGAAAATAACTTTTTTGTCTTGCTCAGCAGAGGCATGAAACCAGTTTTAAACAACTCAGAATCATCTGGAAAGTTAACCTAAACTGTTAACATTAGGTTTGCACCCAGTAGTTTGGTGTAAAATTGAAATGTATACTCTTGGTAATGTCAAAGCATTGCATGCCCTGAGAAAATAACTTTTTTGTCTTGCTCAGCACAGGCATGAAACCAGTTTTAAACAACTCAGAATCATGTGGAAAGTTAACTTAAACTGTTAACATTAGGTTTGCACCCAGTAGTTTGGTGTAAAATTGAAGTCTATACTATTGGTAATGTCAAAGCATGCATGTCCTGAGAAAACAACTTTTTTGTCTTGCTCAACAGAGGCATAAAATCAGTTTTTAAGAACTCAGAATCATGTGGAAAGTTAACTTAAGGTGTTTCCATTAGGTTTCCACACAGTAGTTTGGTGTAAAATTGAAATGTATACTATTGGTAATGTCAAGGCATTGTATCCCCTGAGAAAACAACTTTTTTGTCTTGCTCAACAGAGGCATGAAACATGTTTTAAACATCTCATAATCATGTGAGAAGTTGATTTAAGGTGTTTGAATTAGGTTTGCACACAGTAGTTTGGTGTAAAATTGAGATGTATACTATTGGTAATGTCAAAGCATGCATGTCCTGAGAAAATAACTTTTTTGTCTTGCTCAACAGAGGCATGAAATCAGTTTTTAAGAACTCAGAATCATGTGGAAAGTTAACTTAAACTGTTAACATTAGGTTTGCACACAGTAGTTTGGTGTAAAATTGAAGTGTATACTATTGGTAATGTCAAAGCATGCATGTCCTGAGAAAACAACTTCTTTGTCTTGCTCAACAGAGGCATGAAATCAGTTTTTAAGAACTCAGAATCATGTTGAAAGTAAACTTAAGGTGTTTCCATTAGGTTTCCACACAGTAGTTTGGTGTAAGATTGAAATGTATACGCTTGGTAATGTCAAAGCGTTGTATGCCCTGAGAAAACAACTTTTTTGTCTTGCTCTGCAGAAGCATGAAACCAGTTTTAAACATCTCATAATCATGTGGAAAGTTAACTTAAACTGTTAACATTAGGTTTGCACACAGTAGTTTGGTGTAAAATTGAAGTGTATACTATTGGTAATGTCAAAGCATGCATGTCCTGAGAAAATAACTTTTTTGTCTTGCTCAGCAGAGGCATGAAACCAGTTTTAAACAACTCAGAATCATCTGGAAAGTTAACCTAAACTGTTAACATTAGGTTTGCACCCAGTAGTTTGGTGTAAAATTGAAATGTATACTCTTGGTAATGTCAAAGCATTGCATGCCCTGAGAAAATAACTTTTTTGTCTTGCTCAGCACAGGCATGAAACCAGTTTTAAACAACTCAGAATCATGTGGAAAGTTAACTTAAACTGTTAACATTAGGGTTGCACACAGTAGTTTGGTGTAAAATTGAAGTCTATACTATTGGTAATGTCAAAGCATGCATGTCCTGAGAAAACAACTTTTTTGTCTTGCTCAACAGAGGCATGAAATCAGTTTTTAAGAACTCAGAATCATGTGGAAAGTTAACTTAAAGTGTTTCCATTAGGTTTCCACTCAGTAGTTTGGTGTAAAATTGAAATGTATACTCTTGGTAATGTCAAGGCATTGTATGCCCTGAGAAAACAACTTTTTTGTCTTGCTCAACAGAGGCATGAAACATGTTTTAAACAACTCAGAATCATGTGAGAAGTTGATTTAAGGTGTTTGAATTAGGTTTGCACACAGTAGTTTGGTGTAAAATTGAGATGTATACTCTTGGTAATGTCAAAGCATTGCGTGCCCTGAGAAAATAACTTTTTTGTCTAGCTCAGCACAGGCATGAAACCAGTTTTAAACAACTCAGAATCATGTGGAAAGTTGATTTAAGGTGTCTCCATTAGGTTTCCACACAGCAGTTTGGTGTAAGATTGAAATGTATACGCTTGGTTATGTCAAAGCATTGTATGCCCTGAGAAAACAACTTTTTTGTCTTGCTCTGCAGAAGCATTAAAACAGTTTTAAACATCTCATAATCATGTGGAAAGTTAACTTAAACTGTTAACATTAGGTTTGCACACAGTAGTTTGGTGTAAAATTGAAGTGTATACTATTGGTAATGTCAAAGCATGCATGTCCTGAGAAAACAACTTTTTTGTCTTGCTCAACAGAGGCATGAAATCAGTTTTTAAGAACTCAGAATCATGTGGAAAGTTAACTTAAGGTGTTTCCATTAGGTTTCCACACAGTAGTTTGGTGTAACATTGAAATGTATACTATTGGTAATGTCAAAGCATTGCTTGCCCTGAGAAAACAACTTTTTTGTCTTGCTCAACAGAAGCATGAAACAGGTTTTAAACAACTCAGAATCATTTGGGAAGTAGATTTAAGGTGTTTGCATTAGGTTAACACACAGTAGTTTGGTGTAAAATTTAAATGTATACTATTGGAAATGTCATAGCATTATATGCCCTGAGAAAATAACTTTTTTGTCTTGCTCAGCAGAGGCATGAAACCAGTTTTAAACAACTCAGAATCATGTGGAAAGTTAACTTAAACTGTTAACATTAGGTTTGCACCCAGTAGTTTGGTGTAAAATTGAAATGTATACTATTGGTAATGTCAAAGCGTTGTATGCCCTGAGAAAACAACTTTTTTGTCTTGCTCTGCAGAAGCATGAAACCAGTTTTAAACATCTCATAATCATGTGGAAAGAAACTTAAACTGTTAACATTAGGTTTGCACACAGTAGTTTGGTGTAAAATTGAAATGTATACTCTTGTTAATGTCAAAGCATTGCATGCCCTGAGAAAATAACTTTTTTGTCTTGCTCAGCACAGGCATGAAACCAGTTTTAAACAACTCAGAATCATGTGGAAAGTTAACTTAAACTGTTAACATTAGGTTTGCACACAGTAGTTTGGTGTAAAATTGAAGTGTATACTATTGGTAATGTCAAAGCATGCATGTCCTGAGAAAACAACTTTTTTGTCTTGCTCAACAGAGGCATGAAATCAGTTTTTAAGAACTCAGAATCATGTTGAATGTAAACTTAAGGTGTTTCCATTAGGTTTCCACACAGTAGTTTGGTGTAAGATTGAAATGTATACGCTTGGTAATGTCAAAGCGTTGTATGCCCTGAGAAAACAACTTTTTTGTCTTGCTCGGCAGAAGCATGAAACCAGTTTTAAACATCTCATAATCATGTGGAAAGTTAACTTAAACTGTTAACATTAGGTTTGCACACAGTAGTTTGGTGTAAAATTGAAATGTATACTCTTTGTAATGTCAAAGCATTGCATGCCCTGAGAAAATAACTTTTTTGTCTTGCTCAGCACAGGCATGAAACCAGTTTTAAACAACTCAGAATCATGTGGAAAGTTAACTTAAACTGTTAACATTAGGTTTGCACACAGTAGTTTGGTGTAAAATTGAAGTGTATACTATTGGTAATGACAAAGCATGCATGTCCTGAGAAAACAACTTTTTTGTCTTGCTCAACAGAGGCATGAAATCAGTTTTTAAGAACTCAGAATCGTGTTGAAAGTAAACTTAAGGTGTTTCCATTAGGTTTGCACACAGTAGTTTGGTGTAAGATTGAAATGTATACGCTTGGTAATGTCAAAGCGTTGTATGCCCTGAGAAAACAACTTTTTTGTCTTGCTCTGCAGAAGCATGAAACCAGTTTTAAACATCTCATAATCATGTGGAAAGTTAACTTAAACTGTTAACATTAGGTTTGCACACAGTAGTTTGGTGTAAAATTGAGATGTATTATATTGGTAATGTCAAAGCATGCATGTCCTGAGAAAATAACTTTTTTGTCTTGCTCAACAGAGGCATGAAATCAGTTTTTAAGAACTCAGAATCATGTGGAAAGTTAACTTAAGGTGTTTCCATTAGGTTTCCACACAGTAGTTTGGTGTAACATTGAAATGTATACTATTGGTAATGTCAAAGCATTGCTTGCCCTGAGAAAACAACTTTTTTGTCTTGCTCAACAGAAGCATGAAACAGGTTTTAAACAACTCAGAATCATTTGGGAAGTAGATTTAAGGTGTTTGCATTAGGTTAACACACAGTAGTTTGGTGTAAAATTTAAATGTATACTATTGGAAATGTCATAGCATTATATGCCCTGAGAAAATAACTTTTTTGTCTTGCTCAGCAGAGGCATGAAACCAGTTTTAAACAACTCAGAATCATGTGGAAAGTTAACTTAAACTGTTAACATTAGGTTTGCACCCAGTAGTTTGGTGTAAAATTGAAATGTATACTATTGGTAATGTCAAAGCGTTGTATGCCCTGAGAAAACAACTTTTTTGTCTTGCTCTGCAGAAGCATGAAACCAGTTTTAAACATCTCATAATCATGTGGAAAGAAACTTAAACTGTTAACATTAGGTTTGCACACAGTAGTTTGGTGTAAAATTGAAATGTATACTCTTGTTAATGTCAAAGCATTGCATGCCCTGAGAAAATAACTTTTTTGTCTTGCTCAGCACAGGCATGAAACCAGTTTTAAACAACTCAGAATCATGTGGAAAGTTAACTTAAACTGTTAACATTAGGTTTGCACACAGTAGTTTGGTGTAAAATTGAAGTGTATACTATTGGTAATGTCAAAGCATGCATGTCCTGAGAAAACAACTTTTTTGTCTTGCTCAACAGAGGCATGGAATCAGTTTTTAAGAACTCAGAATCATGTTGAAAGTAAACTTAAGGTGTTTCCATTAGGTTTCCACACAGTAGTTTGGTGTAAGATTGAAATGTATACGCTTGGTAATGTCAAAGCGTTGTATGCCCTGAGAAAACAACTTTTTTGTCTTGCTCTGCAGAAGCATGAAACCAGTTTTAAACATCTCATAATCATGTGGAAAGTTAACTTAAACTGTTAACATTAGGTTTGCACACAGTAGTTTGGTGTAAAATTGAAGTGTATACTATTGGTAATGTCAAAGCATGCATGTCCTGAGAAAATAACTTTTTTGTCTTGCTCAGCAGAGGCATGAAACCAGTTTTAAACAACTCAGAATCATCTGGAAAGTTAACCTAAACTGTTAACATTAGGTTTGCACCCAGTAGTTTGGTGTAAAATTGAAATGTATACTCTTGGTAATGTCAAAGCATTGCATGCCCTGAGAAAATAACTTTTTTGTCTTGCTCAGCACAGGCATGAAACCAGTTTTAAACAACTCAGAATCATGTGGAAAGTTAACTTAAACTGTTAACATTAGGGTTGCACACAGTAGTTTGGTGTAAAATTGAAGTCTATACTATTGGTAATGTCAAAGCATGCATGTCCTGAGAAAACAACTTTTTTGTCTTGCTCAACAGAGGCATGAAATCAGTTTTTAAGAACTCAGAATCATGTGGAAAGTTAACTTAAAGTGTTTCCATTAGGTTTCCACACAGTAGTTTGGTGTAAAATTGAAATGTATACTCTTGGTAATGTCAAGGCATTGTATGCCCTGAGAAAACAACTTTTTTGTCTTGCTCAACAGAGGCATGAAACATGTTTTAAACAACTCAGAATCATGTGAGAAGTTGATTTAAGGTGTTTGAATTAGGTTTGCACACAGTAGTTTGGTGTAAAATTGAGATGTATACTCTTGGTAATGTCAAAGCATTGCGTGCCCTGAGAAAATAACTTTTTTGTCTAGCTCAGCACAGGCATGAAACCAGTTTTAAACAACTCAGAATCATGTGGAAAGTTGATTTAAGGTGTCTCCATTAGGTTTCCACACAGCAGTTTGGTGTAAGATTGAAATGTATACGCTTGGTTATGTCAAAGCATTGTATGCCCTGAGAAAACAACTTTTTTGTCTTGCTCTGCAGAAGCATTAAAACAGTTTTAAACATCTCATAATCATGTGGAAAGTTAACTTAAACTGTTAACATTAGGTTTGCACACAGTAGTTTGGTGTAAAATTGAAGTGTATACTATTGGTAATGTCAAAGCATGCATGTCCTGAGAAAACAACTTTTTTGTCTTGCTCAACAGAGGCATGAAATCAGTTTTTAAGAACTCAGAATCATGTGGAAAGTTAACTTAAGGTGTTTCCATTAGGTTTCCAAACAGTAGTTTGGTGTAACATTGAAATGTATACTATTGGTAATGTCAAAGCATTGCTTGCCCTGAGAAAACAACTTTTTTGTCTTGCTCAACAGAAGCATGAAACAGGTTTTAAACAACTCAGAATCATTTGGGAAGTAGATTTAAGGTGTTTGCATTAGGTTAACACACAGTAGTTTGGTGTAAAATTTAAATGTATACTATTGGAAATGTCATAGCATTATATGCCCTGAGAAAATAACTTTTTTGTCTTGCTCAGCAGAGGCATGAAACCAGTTTTAAACAACTCAGAATCATGTGGAAAGTTAACTTAAACTGTTAACATTAGGTTTGCACCCAGTAGTTTGGTGTAAAATTGAAATGTATACTATTGGTAATGTCAAAGCGTTGTATGCCCTGAGAAAACAACTTTTTTGTCTTGCTCTGCAGAAGCATGAAACCAGTTTTAAACATCTCATAATCATGTGGAAAGAAACTTAAACTGTTAACATTAGGTTTGCACACAGTAGTTTGGTGTAAAATTGAAATGTATACTCTTGTTAATGTCAAAGCATTGCATGCCCTGAGAAAATAACTTTTTTGTCTTGCTCAGCACAGGCATGAAACCAGTTTTAAACAACTCAGAATCATGTGGAAAGTTAACTTAAACTGTTAACATTAGGTTTGCACACAGTAGTTTGGTGTAAAATTGAAGTGTATACTATTGGTAATGTCAAAGCATGCATGTCCTGAGAAAACAACTTTTTTGTCTTGCTCAACAGAGGCATGAAATCAGTTTTTAAGAACTCAGAATCATGTTGAATGTAAACTTAAGGTGTTTCCATTAGGTTTCCACACAGTAGTTTGGTGTAAGATTGAAATGTATACGCTTGGTAATGTCAAAGCGTTGTATGCCCTGAGAAAACAACTTTTTTGTCTTGCTCGGCAGAAGCATGAAACCAGTTTTAAACATCTCATAATCATGTGGAAAGTTAACTTAAACTGTTAACATTAGGTTTGCACACAGTAGTTTGGTGTAAAATTGAAATGTATACTCTTTGTAATGTCAAAGCATTGCATGCCCTGAGAAAATAACTTTTTTGTCTTGCTCAGCACAGGCATGAAACCAGTTTTAAACAACTCAGAATCATGTGGAAAGTTAACTTAAACTGTTAACATTAGGTTTGCACACAGTAGTTTGGTGTAAAATTGAAGTGTATACTATTGGTAATGACAAAGCATGCATGTCCTGAGAAAACAACTTTTTTGTCTTGCTCAACAGAGGCATGAAATCAGTTTTTAAGAACTCAGAATCATGTTGAAAGTAAACTTAAGGTGTTTCCATTAGGTTTGCACACAGTAGTTTGGTGTAAGATTGAAATGTATACGCTTGGTAATGTCAAAGCGTTGTATGCCCTGAGAAAACAACTTTTTTGTCTTGCTCTGCAGAAGCATGAAACCAGTTTTAAACATCTCATAATCATGTGGAAAGTTAACTTAAACTGTTAACATTAGGTTTGCACACAGTAGTTTGGTGTAAAATTGAGATGTATACTATTGGTAATGTCAAAGCATGCATGTCCTGAGAAAATAACTTTTTTGTCTTGCTCAACAGAGGCATGAAATCAGTTTTTAAGAACTCAGAATCATGTGGAAAGTTAACTTAAGGTGTTTCCATTAGGTTTCCACACAGTAGTTTGGTGTAACATTGAAATGTATACTATTGGTAATGTCAAAGCATTGCTTGCCCTGAGAAAACAACTTTTTTGTCTTGCTCTGCAGAAGCATTAAAACAGTTTTAAACATCTCATAATCATGTGGAAAGTTAACTTAAACTGTTAACATTAGGTTTGCACACAGTAGTTTGGTGTAAAATTGAAGTGTATACTATTGGTAATGTCAAAGCATGCATGTCCTGAGAAAACAACTTTTTTGTCTTGCTCAACAGAGGCATGAAATCAGTTTTTAAGAACTCAGAATCATGTGGAAAGTTAACTTAAGGTGTTTCCATTAGGTTTCCACACAGTAGTTTGGTGTAACATTGAAATGTATACTATTGGTAATGTCAAAGCATTGCTTGCCCTGAGAAAACAACTTTTTTGTCTTGCTCAACAGAAGCATGAAACAGGTTTTAAACAACTCAGAATCATTTGGGAAGTAGATTTAAGGTGTTTGCATTAGGTTAACACACAGTAGTTTGGTGTAAAATTTAAATGTATACTATTGGAAATGTCATAGCATTATATGCCCTGAGAAAATAACTTTTTTGTCTTGCTCAGCAGAGGCATGAAACCAGTTTTAAACAACTCAGAATCATGTGGAAAGTTAACTTAAACTGTTAACATTAGGTTTGCACCCAGTAGTTTGGTGTAAAATTGAAATGTATACTATTGGTAATGTCAAAGCGTTGTATGCCCTGAGAAAACAACTTTTTTGTCTTGCTCTGCAGAAGCATGAAACCAGTTTTAAACATCTCATAATCATGTGGAAAGAAACTTAAACTGTTAACATTAGGTTTGCACACAGTAGTTTGGTGTAAAATTGAAATGTATACTCTTGTTAATGTCAAAGCATTGCATGCCCTGAGAAAATAACTTTTTTGTCTTGCTCAGCACAGGCATGAAACCAGTTTTAAACAACTCAGAATCATGTGGAAAGTTAACTTAAACTGTTAACATTAGGTTTGCACACAGTAGTTTGGTGTAAAATTGAAGTGTATACTATTGGTAATGTCAAAGCATGCATGTCCTGAGAAAACAACTTTTTTGTCTTGCTCAACAGAGGCATGAAATCAGTTTTTAAGAACTCAGAATCATGTTGAATGTAAACTTAAGGTGTTTCCATTAGGTTTCCACACAGTAGTTTGGTGTAAGATTGAAATGTATACGCTTGGTAATGTCAAAGCGTTGTATGCCCTGAGAAAACAACTTTTTTGTCTTGCTCGGCAGAAGCATGAAACCAGTTTTAAACATCTCATAATCATGTGGAAAGTTAACTTAAACTGTTAACATTAGGTTTGCACACAGTAGTTTGGTGTAAAATTGAAATGTATACTCTTTGTAATGTCAAAGCATTGCATGCCCTGAGAAAATAACTTTTTTGTCTTGCTCAGCACAGGCATGAAACCAGTTTTAAACAACTCAGAATCATGTGGAAAGTTAACTTAAACTGTTAACATTAGGTTTGCACACAGTAGTTTGGTGTAAAATTGAAGTGTATACTATTGGTAATGTCAAAGCATGCATGTCCTGAGAAAATAACTTTTTTGTCTTGCTCAGCAGAGGCATGAAACCAGTTTTAAACAACTCAGAATCATCTGGAAAGTTAACCTAAACTGTTAACATTAGGTTTGCACCCAGTAGTTTGGTGTAAAATTGAAATGTATACTCTTGGTAATGTGAAAGCATTGCATGCCCTGAGAAAATAACTTTTTTGTCTTGCTCAGCACAGGCATGAAACCAGTTTTAAACAACTCAGAATCATGTGGAAAGTTAACTTAAACTGTTAACATTAAGTTTGCACACAGTAGTTTGGTGTAAAATTGAAGTCTATACTATTGGTAATGTCAAAGCATGCATGTCCTGAGAAAACAACTTTTTTGTCTTGCTCAACAGAGGCATGAAATCAGTTTTTAAGAACTCAGAATCATGTGGAAAGTTAACTTAAGGTGTTTCCATTAGGTTTCCACACAGTAGTTTGGTGTAAAATTGAAATGTATACTATTGGTAATGTCAAGGCATTGTATGCCCTGAGAAAACAACTTTTTTGTCTTGCTCAACAGAGGCATGAAACTTGTTTTAAACAACTCAGAATCATGTGGAAAGTTGATTTAAGGTGTCTCCATTAGGTTTCCACACAGCAGTTTGGTGTAAGATTGAAATGTATACGCTTGGTAATGTCAAAGCGTTGTATGCCCAGAGAAAACAACTTTTTTGTCTTGCTCTGCAGAAGCATGAAACCAGTTTTAAACATCTCATAATCATGTGGAAAGTTAACTTAAACTGTTAACATTAGGTTTGCACACAGTAGTTTGGTGTAAAATTGAAGTGTATACTATTGGTAATGTCAAAGCATGCATGTCCTGAGAAAACAACTTTTTTGTCTTGCTCAACAGAGGCATGAAATCAGTTTTTAAGAACTCAGAATCATGTGGAAATTTAACTTAAGGTGTTTCCATTAGGTTTCCACACAGTAGTTTGGTGTAACATTGAAATGTATACTATTGGTAATGTCAAAGCATTGCTTGCCCTGAGAAAACAACTTTTTTGTCTTGCTCAACAGAAGCATGAAACAGGTTTTAAACAACTCAGAATCATTTGGGAAGTAGATTTAAGGTGTTTGCATTAGGTTAACACACAGTAGTTTGGTGTAAAATTTAAATGTATACTATTGGAAATGTCATAGCATTATATGCCCTGAGAAAATAACTTTTTTGTCTTGCTCAGCAGAGGCATGAAACCAGTTTTAAACAACTCAGAATCATGTGGAAAGTTAACTTAAACTGTTAACATTAGGTTTGCACCCAGTAGTTTGGTGTAAAATTGAAATGTATACTATTGGTAATGTCAAAGCGTTGTATGCCCTGAGAAAACAACTTTTTTGTCTTGCTCCGCAGACGCATGAAACCAGTTTTAAACATCTCATAATCATGTGGAAAGTTAACTTAAACTGTTAACATTAGGTTTGCACACAGTAGTTTGGTGTAAAATTGAAGTGTATACTATTGGTAATGTCAAAGCATGCATGTCCTGAGAAAATAACTTTTTTGTCTTGCTCAGCAGAGGCATGAAACCAGTTTTAAACAACTCAGAATCATCTGGAAAGTTAACCTAAACTGTTAACATTAGGTTTGCACCCAGTAGTTTGGTGTAAAATTGAAATGTATACTCTTGGTAATGTCAAAGCATTGCATGCCCTGAGAAAATAACTTTTTTGTCTTGCTCAGCACAGGCATGAAACCAGTTTTAAACAACTCAGAATCATGTGGAAAGTTAACTTAAACTGTTAACATTAGGGTTGCACACAGTAGTTTGGTGTAAAATTGAAGTCTATACTATTGGTAATGTCAAAGCATGCATGTCCTGAGAAAACAACTTTTTTGTCTTGCTCAACAGAGGCATGAAATCAGTTTTTAAGAACTCAGAATCATGTGGAAAGTTAACTTAAAGTGTTTCCATTAGGTTTCCACACAGTAGTTTGGTGTAAAATTGAAATGTATACTCTTGGTAATGTCAAGGCATTGTATGCCCTGAGAAAACAACTTTTTTGTCTTGCTCAACAGAGGCATGAAACATGTTTTAAACAACTCAGAATCATGTGAGAAGTTGATTTAAGGTGTTTGAATTAGGTTTGCACACAGTAGTTTGGTGTAAAATTGAGATGTATACTCTTGGTAATGTCAAAGCATTGCGCGCCCTGAGAAAATAACTTTTTTGTCTAGCTCAGCACAGGCATGAAACCAGTTTTAAACAACTCAGAATCATGTGGAAAGTTGATTTAAGGTGTCTCCATTAGGTTTCCACACAGCAGTTTGGTGTAAGATTGAAATGTATACGCTTGGTTATGTCAAAGCATTGTATGCCCTGAGAAAACAACTTTTTTGTCTTGCTCTGTAGAAGCATTAAAACAGTTTTAAACATCTCATAATCATGTGGAAAGTTAACTTAAACTGTTAACATTAGGTTTGCACACAGTAGTTTGGTGTAAAATTGAAGTGTATACTATTGGTAATGTCAAAGCATGCATGTCCTGAGAAAACAACTTTTTTGTCTTGCTCAACAGAGGCATGAAATCAGTTTTTAAGAACTCAGAATCATGTGGAAAGTTAACTTAAGGTGTTTCCATTAGGTTTCCACACAGTAGTTTGGTGTAAGATTGAAATGTATACGCTTGGTAATGTCAAAGCGTTGTATGCCCTGAGAAAACAACTTTTTTGTCTTGCTCTGCAGAAGCATGAAACCAGTTTTAAACATCTCATAATCATGTGGAAAGTTAACTTAAACTGTTAACATTAGGTTTGCACACAGTAGTTTGGTGTAAAATTGAAGTGTATACTATTGGTAATGTCAAAGCATGCATGTCCTGAGAAAATAACTTTTTTGTCTTGCTCAGCAGAGGCATGAAACCAGTTTTAAACAACTCAGAATCATCTGGAAAGTTAACCTAAACTGTTAACATTAGGTTTGCACCCAGTAGTTTGGTGTAAAATTGAAATGTATACTCTTGGTAATGTCAAAGCATTGCATGCCCTGAGAAAATAACTTTTTTGTCTTGCTCAGCACAGCCATGAAACCAGTTTTAAACAACTCAGAATCATGTGGAAAGTTAACTTAAACTGTTAACATTAGGTTTGCACCCAGTAGTTTGGTGTAAAATTGAAGTCTATACTATTGGTAATGTCAAAGCATGCATGTCCTGAGAAAACAACTTTTTTGTCTTGCTCAACAGAGGCATAAAATCAGTTTTTAAGAACTCAGAATCATGTGGAAAGTTAACTTAAGGTGTTTCCATTAGGTTTCCACACAGTAGTTTGGTGTAAAATTGAAATGTATACTATTGGTAATGTCAAGGCATTGTATCCCCTGAGAAAACAACTTTTTTGTCTTGCTCAACAGAGGCATGAAACATGTTTTAAACATCTCATAATCATGTGAGAAGTTGATTTAAGGTGTTTGCATTAGGTTTGCACACAGTAGTTTGGTGTAAAATTTAAATGTATACTATTGGAAATGTCATAGCATTATATGCCCTGAGAAAATAACTTTTTTGTCTTGCTCAGCAGAGGCATGAAACCAGTTTTAAACAACTCAGAATCATGTGGAAAGTTAACTTAAACTGTTAACATTAGGTTTCCACCCAGTAGTTTGGTGTAAAATTGAAATGTATACTATTGGTAATGTCAAAGCGTTGTATGCCCTGAGAAAACAACTTTTTTGTCTTGCTCTGCAGAAGCATGAAACCAGTTTTAAACATCTCATAATCATGTGGAAAGAAACTTAAACTGTTAACATTAGGTTTGCACACAGTAGTTTGGTGTAAAATTGAAATGTATACTCTTGTTAATGTCAAAGCATTGCATTCCCTGAGAAAATAACTTTTTTGTCTTGCTCAGCACAGGCATGAAACCAGTTTTAAACAACTCAGAATCATGTGGAAAGTTAACTTAAACTGTTAACATTAGGTTTGCACACAGTAGTTTGGTGTAAAATTGAAGTGTATACTATTGGTAATGTCAAAGCATGCATGTCCTGAGAAAACAACTTTTTTGTCTTGCTCAACAGAGGCATGAAATCAGTTTTTAAGAACTCAGAATCATGTTGAAAGTAAACTTAAGGTGTTTCCATTAGGTTTCCACACAGTAGTTTGGTGTAAGATTGAAATGTATAAGCTTGGTAATGTCAAAGCGTTGTATGCCCTGAGAAAACAACTTTTTTGTCTTGCTCTGCAGAAGCATGAAACCAGTTTTAAACATCTCATAATCATGTGGAAAGTTAACTTAAACTGTTAACATTAGGTTTGCACACAGTAGTTTGGTGTAAAATTGAAGTGTATACTATTGGTAATGTCAAAGCATGCATGTCCTGAGAAAATAACTTTTTTGTCTTGCTCAGCAGAGGCATGAAACCAGTTTTAAACAACTCAGAATCATCTGGAAAGTTAACCTAAACTGTTAACATTAGGTTTGCACCCAGTAGTTTGGTGTAAAATTGAAGTGTATACTATTGGTAATGTCAAAGCATGCATGTCCTGAGAAAACAACTTTTTTGTCTTGCTCAACAGAGGCATGAAATCAGTTTTTAAGAACTCAGAATCATGTGGAAAGTTAACTTAAGGTGTTTCCATTAGGTTTCCAAACAGTAGTTTGGTGTAACATTGAAATGTATACTATTGGTAATGTCAAAGCATTGCTTGCCCTGAGAAAACAACTTTTTTGTCTTGCTCAACAGAAGCATGAAACAGGTTTTAAACAACTCAGAATCATTTGGGAAGTAGATTTAAGGTGTTTGCATTAGGTTAACACACAGTAGTTTGGTGTAAAATTTAAATGTATACTATTGGAAATGTCATAGCATTATATGCCCTGAGAAAATAACTTTTTTGTCTTGCTCAGCAGAGGCATGAAACCAGTTTTAAACAACTCAGAATCATGTGGAAAGTTAACTTAAACTGTTAACATTAGGTTTGCACCCAGTAGTTTGGTGTAAAATTGAAATGTATACTATTGGTAATGTCAAAGCGTTGTATGCCCTGAGAAAACAACTTTTTTGTCTTGCTCTGCAGAAGCATGAAACCAGTTTTAAACATCTCATAATCATGTGGAAAGAAACTTAAACTGTTAACATTAGGTTTGCACACAGTAGTTTGGTGTAAAATTGAAATGTATACTCTTGTTAATGTCAAAGCATTGCATGCCCTGAGAAAATAACTTTTTTGTCTTGCTCAGCACAGGCATGAAACCAGTTTTAAACAACTCAGAATCATGTGGAAAGTTAACTTAAACTGTTAACATTAGGTTTGCACACAGTAGTTTGGTGTAAAATTGAAGTGTATACTATTGGTAATGTCAAAGCATGCATGTCCTGAGAAAACAACTTTTTTGTCTTGCTCAACAGAGGCATGAAATCAGTTTTTAAGAACTCAGAATCATGTTGAATGTAAACTTAAGGTGTTTCCATTAGGTTTCCACACAGTAGTTTGGTGTAAGATTGAAATGTATACGCTTGGTAATGTCAAAGCGTTGTATGCCCTGAGAAAACAACTTTTTTGTCTTGCTCGGCAGAAGCATGAAACCAGTTTTAAACATCTCATAATCATGTGGAAAGTTAACTTAAACTGTTAACATTAGGTTTGCACACAGTAGTTTGGTGTAAAATTGAAATGTATACTCTTTGTAATGTCAAAGCATTGCATGCCCTGAGAAAATAACTTTTTTGTCTTGCTCAGCACAGGCATGAAACCAGTTTTAAACAACTCAGAATCATGTGGAAAGTTAACTTAAACTGTTAACATTAGGTTTGCACACAGTAGTTTGGTGTAAAATTGAAGTGTATACTATTGGTAATGACAAAGCATGCATGTCCTGAGAAAACAACTTTTTTGTCTTGCTCAACAGAGGCATGAAATCAGTTTTTAAGAACTCAGAATCATGTTGAAAGTAAACTTAAGGTGTTTCCATTAGGTTTGCACACAGTAGTTTGGTGTAAGATTGAAATGTATACGCTTGGTAATGTCAAAGCGTTGTATGCCCTGAGAAAACAACTTTTTTGTCTTGCTCTGCAGAAGCATGAAACCAGTTTTAAACATCTCATAATCATGTGGAAAGTTAACTTAAACTGTTAACATTAGGTTTGCACACAGTAGTTTGGTGTAAAATTGAGATGTATACTATTGGTAATGTCAAAGCATGCATGTCCTGAGAAAATAACTTTTTTGTCTTGCTCAACAGAGGCATGAAATCAGTTTTTAAGAACTCAGAATCATGTGGAAAGTTAACTTAAGGTGTTTCCATTAGGTTTCCACACAGTAGTTTGGTGTAACATTGAAATGTATACTATTGGTAATGTCAAAGCATTGCTTGCCCTGAGAAAACAACTTTTTTGTCTTGCTCTGCAGAAGCATTAAAACAGTTTTAAACATCTCATAATCATGTGGAAAGTTAACTTAAACTGTTAACATTAGGTTTGCACACAGTAGTTTGGTGTAAAATTGAAGTGTATACTATTGGTAATGTCAAAGCATGCATGTCCTGAGAAAACAACTTTTTTGTCTTGCTCAACAGAGGCATGAAATCAGTTTTTAAGAACTCAGAATCATGTGGAAAGTTAACTTAAGGTGTTTCCATTAGGTTTCCACACAGTAGTTTGGTGTAACATTGAAATGTATACTATTGGTAATGTCAAAGCATTGCTTGCCCTGAGAAAACAACTTTTTTGTCTTGCTCAACAGAAGCATGAAACAGGTTTTAAACAACTCAGAATCATTTGGGAAGTAGATTTAAGGTGTTTGCATTAGGTTAACACACAGTAGTTTGGTGTAAAATTTAAATGTATACTATTGGAAATGTCATAGCATTATATGCCCTGAGAAAATAACTTTTTTGTCTTGCTCAGCAGAGGCATGAAACCAGTTTTAAACAACTCAGAATCATGTGGAAAGTTAACTTAAACTGTTAACATTAGGTTTGCACCCAGTAGTTTGGTGTAAAATTTAAATGTATACTCTTGGTAATGTCAAAGCATTGCATGCCCTGAGAAAATAACTTTTTTGTCTTGCTCAGCACAGGCATGAAACCAGTTTTAAACAACTCAGAATCATGTGGAAAGTTAACTTAAACTGTTAACATTAGGGTTGCACACAGTAGTTTGGTGTAAAATTGAAGTCTATACTATTGGTAATGTCAAAGCATGCATGTCCTGAGAAAACAACTTTTTTGTCTTGCTCAACAGAGGCATGAAATCAGTTTTTAAGAACTCAGAATCATGTGGAAAGTTAACTTAAAGTGTTTCCATTAGGTTTCCACACAGTAGTTTGGTGTAAAATTGAAATGTATACTCTTGGTAATGTCAAGGCATTGTATGCCCTGAGAAAACAACTTTTTTGTCTTGCTCAACAGAGGCATGAAACATGTTTTAAACAACTCAGAATCATGTGAGAAGTTGATTTAAGGTGTTTGAATTAGGTTTGCACACAGTAGTTTGGTGTAAAATTGAGATGTATACTCTTGGTAATGTCAAAGCATTGCGCGCCCTGAGAAAATAACTTTTTTGTCTAGCTCAGCACAGGCATGAAACCAGTTTTAAACAACTCAGAATCATGTGGAAAGTTGATTTAAGGTGTCTCCATTAGGTTTCCACACAGCAGTTTGGTGTAAGATTGAAATGTATACGCTTGGTTATGTCAAAGCATTGTATGCCCTGAGAAAACAACTTTTTTGTCTTGCTCTGTAGAAGCATTAAAACAGTTTTAAACATCTCATAATCATGTGGAAAGTTAACTTAAACTGTTAACATTAGGTTTGCACACAGTAGTTTGGTGTAAAATTGAAGTGTATACTATTGGTAATGTCAAAGCATGCATGTCCTGAGAAAACAACTTTTTTGTCTTGCTCAACAGAGGCATGAAATCAGTTTTTAAGAACTCAGAATCATGTGGAAAGTTAACTTAAGGTGTTTCCATTAGGTTTCCACACAGTAGTTTGGTGTAAGATTGAAATGTATACGCTTGGTAATGTCAAAGCGTTGTATGCCCTGAGAAAACAACTTTTTTGTCTTGCTCTGCAGAAGCATGAAACCAGTTTTAAACATCTCATAATCATGTGGAAAGTTAACTTAAACTGTTAACATTAGGTTTGCACACAGTAGTTTGGTGTAAAATTGAAGTGTATACTATTGGTAATGTCAAAGCATGCATGTCCTGAGAAAATAACTTTTTTGTCTTGCTCAGCAGAGGCATGAAACCAGTTTTAAACAACTCAGAATCATCTGGAAAGTTAACCTAAACTGTTAACATTAGGTTTGCACCCAGTAGTTTGGTGTAAAATTGAAATGTATACTCTTGGTAATGTCAAAGCATTGCATGCCCTGAGAAAATAACTTTTTTGTCTTGCTCAGCACAGCCATGAAACCAGTTTTAAACAACTCAGAATCATGTGGAAAGTTAACTTAAACTGTTAACATTAGGTTTGCACCCAGTAGTTTGGTGTAAAATTGAAGTCTATACTATTGGTAATGTCAAAGCATGCATGTCCTGAGAAAACAACTTTTTTGTCTTGCTCAACAGAGGCATAAAATCAGTTTTTAAGAACTCAGAATCATGTGGAAAGTTAACTTAAGGTGTTTCCATTAGGTTTCCACACAGTAGTTTGGTGTAAAATTGAAATGTATACTATTGGTAATGTCAAGGCATTGTATCCCCTGAGAAAACAACTTTTTTGTCTTGCTCAACAGAGGCATGAAACATGTTTTAAACATCTCATAATCATGTGAGAAGTTGATTTAAGGTGTTTGCATTAGGTTTGCACACAGTAGTTTGGTGTAAAATTTAAATGTATACTATTGGAAATGTCATAGCATTATATGCCCTGAGAAAATAACTTTTTTGTCTTGCTCAGCAGAGGCATGAAACCAGTTTTAAACAACTCAGAATCATGTGGAAAGTT
The DNA here is from genome assembly GCF_030028105.1 of Mobula birostris. Taxonomy (NCBI): domain Eukaryota; kingdom Metazoa; phylum Chordata; class Chondrichthyes; order Myliobatiformes; family Myliobatidae; genus Mobula; species Mobula birostris. The sequence goes on from NW_027275111.1 coordinate 39,361, forward strand.
AACTTAAACTGTTAACATTAGGTTTCCACCCAGTAGTTTGGTGTAAAATTGAAATGTATACTATTGGTAATGTCAAAGCGTTGTATGCCCTGAGAAAACAACTTTTTTGTCTTGCTCTGCAGAAGCATGAAACCAGTTTTAAACATCTCATAATCATGTGGAAAGAAACTTAAACTGTTAACATTAGGTTTGCACACAGTAGTTTGGTGTAAAATTGAAATGTATACTCTTGTTAATGTCAAAGCATTGCATTCCCTGAGAAAATAACTTTTTTGTCTTGCTCAGCACAGGCATGAAACCAGTTTTAAACAACTCAGAATCATGTGGAAAGTTAACTTAAACTGTTAACATTAGGTTTGCACACAGTAGTTTGGTGTAAAATTGAAGTGTATACTATTGGTAATGTCAAAGCATGCATGTCCTGAGAAAACAACTTTTTTGTCTTGCTCAACAGAGGCATGAAATCAGTTTTTAAGAACTCAGAATCATGTTGAAAGTAAACTTAAGGTGTTTCCATTAGGTTTCCACACAGTAGTTTGGTGTAAGATTGAAATGTATAAGCTTGGTAATGTCAAAGCGTTGTATGCCCTGAGAAAACAACTTTTTTGTCTTGCTCTGCAGAAGCATGAAACCAGTTTTAAACATCTCATAATCATGTGGAAAGTTAACTTAAACTGTTAACATTAGGTTTGCACACAGTAGTTTGGTGTAAAATTGAAGTGTATACTATTGGTAATGTCAAAGCATGCATGTCCTGAGAAAATAACTTTTTTGTCTTGCTCAGCAGAGGCATGAAACCAGTTTTAAACAACTCAGAATCATCTGGAAAGTTAACCTAAACTGTTAACATTAGGTTTGCACCCAGTAGTTTGGTGTAAAATTGAAGTGTATACTATTGGTAATGTCAAAGCATGCATGTCCTGAGAAAACAACTTTTTTGTCTTGCTCAACAGAGGCATGAAATCAGTTTTTAAGAACTCAGAATCATGTGGAAAGTTAACTTAAGGTGTTTCCATTAGGTTTCCAAACAGTAGTTTGGTGTAACATTGAAATGTATACTATTGGTAATGTCAAAGCATTGCTTGCCCTGAGAAAACAACTTTTTTGTCTTGCTCAACAGAAGCATGAAACAGGTTTTAAACAACTCAGAATCATTTGGGAAGTAGATTTAAGGTGTTTGCATTAGGTTAACACACAGTAGTTTGGTGTAAAATTTAAATGTATACTATTGGAAATGTCATAGCATTATATGCCCTGAGAAAATAACTTTTTTGTCTTGCTCAGCAGAGGCATGAAACCAGTTTTAAACAACTCAGAATCATGTGGAAAGTTAACTTAAACTGTTAACATTAGGTTTGCACCCAGTAGTTTGGTGTAAAATTGAAATGTATACTATTGGTAATGTCAAAGCGTTGTATGCCCTGAGAAAACAACTTTTTTGTCTTGCTCTGCAGAAGCATGAAACCAGTTTTAAACATCTCATAATCATGTGGAAAGAAACTTAAACTGTTAACATTAGGTTTGCACACAGTAGTTTGGTGTAAAATTGAAATGTATACTCTTGTTAATGTCAAAGCATTGCATGCCCTGAGAAAATAACTTTTTTGTCTTGCTCAGCACAGGCATGAAACCAGTTTTAAACAACTCAGAATCATGTGGAAAGTTAACTTAAACTGTTAACATTAGGTTTGCACACAGTAGTTTGGTGTAAAATTGAAGTGTATACTATTGGTAATGTCAAAGCATGCATGTCCTGAGAAAACAACTTTTTTGTCTTGCTCAACAGAGGCATGAAATCAGTTTTTAAGAACTCAGAATCATGTTGAATGTAAACTTAAGGTGTTTCCATTAGGTTTCCACACAGTAGTTTGGTGTAAGATTGAAATGTATACGCTTGGTAATGTCAAAGCGTTGTATGCCCTGAGAAAACAACTTTTTTGTCTTGCTCGGCAGAAGCATGAAACCAGTTTTAAACATCTCATAATCATGTGGAAAGTTAACTTAAACTGTTAACATTAGGTTTGCACACAGTAGTTTGGTGTAAAATTGAAATGTATACTCTTTGTAATGTCAAAGCATTGCATGCCCTGAGAAAATAACTTTTTTGTCTTGCTCAGCACAGGCATGAAACCAGTTTTAAACAACTCAGAATCATGTGGAAAGTTAACTTAAACTGTTAACATTAGGTTTGCACACAGTAGTTTGGTGTAAAATTGAAGTGTATACTATTGGTAATGACAAAGCATGCATGTCCTGAGAAAACAACTTTTTTGTCTTGCTCAACAGAGGCATGAAATCAGTTTTTAAGAACTCAGAATCATGTTGAAAGTAAACTTAAGGTGTTTCCATTAGGTTTGCACACAGTAGTTTGGTGTAAGATTGAAATGTATACGCTTGGTAATGTCAAAGCGTTGTATGCCCTGAGAAAACAACTTTTTTGTCTTGCTCTGCAGAAGCATGAAACCAGTTTTAAACATCTCATAATCATGTGGAAAGTTAACTTAAACTGTTAACATTAGGTTTGCACACAGTAGTTTGGTGTAAAATTGAGATGTATACTATTGGTAATGTCAAAGCATGCATGTCCTGAGAAAATAACTTTTTTGTCTTGCTCAACAGAGGCATGAAATCAGTTTTTAAGAACTCAGAATCATGTGGAAAGTTAACTTAAGGTGTTTCCATTAGGTTTCCACACAGTAGTTTGGTGTAACATTGAAATGTATACTATTGGTAATGTCAAAGCATTGCTTGCCCTGAGAAAACAACTTTTTTGTCTTGCTCTGCAGAAGCATTAAAACAGTTTTAAACATCTCATAATCATGTGGAAAGTTAACTTAAACTGTTAACATTAGGTTTGCACACAGTAGTTTGGTGTAAAATTGAAGTGTATACTATTGGTAATGTCAAAGCATGCATGTCCTGAGAAAACAACTTTTTTGTCTTGCTCAACAGAGGCATGAAATCAGTTTTTAAGAACTCAGAATCATGTGGAAAGTTAACTTAAGGTGTTTCCATTAGGTTTCCACACAGTAGTTTGGTGTAACATTGAAATGTATACTATTGGTAATGTCAAAGCATTGCTTGCCCTGAGAAAACAACTTTTTTGTCTTGCTCAACAGAAGCATGAAACAGGTTTTAAACAACTCAGAATCATTTGGGAAGTAGATTTAAGGTGTTTGCATTAGGTTAACACACAGTAGTTTGGTGTAAAATTTAAATGTATACTATTGGAAATGTCATAGCATTATATGCCCTGAGAAAATAACTTTTTTGTCTTGCTCAGCAGAGGCATGAAACCAGTTTTAAACAACTCAGAATCATGTGGAAAGTTAACTTAAACTGTTAACATTAGGTTTGCACCCAGTAGTTTGGTGTAAAATTGAAATGTATACTATTGGTAATGTCAAAGCGTTGTATGCCCTGAGAAAACAACTTTTTTGTCTTGCTCTGCAGAAGCATGAAACCAGTTTTAAACATCTCATAATCATGTGGAAAGAAACTTAAACTGTTAACATTAGGTTTGCACACAGTAGTTTGGTGTAAAATTGAAATGTATACTCTTGTTAATGTCAAAGCATTGCATGCCCTGAGAAAATAACTTTTTTGTCTTGCTCAGCACAGGCATGAAACCAGTTTTAAACAACTCAGAATCATGTGGAAAGTTAACTTAAACTGTTAACATTAGGTTTGCACACAGTAGTTTGGTGTAAAATTGAAGTGTATACTATTGGTAATGTCAAAGCATGCATGTCCTGAGAAAACAACTTTTTTGTCTTGCTCAACAGAGGCATGAAATCAGTTTTTAAGAACTCAGAATCATGTTGAATGTAAACTTAAGGTGTTTCCATTAGGTTTCCACACAGTAGTTTGGTGTAAGATTGAAATGTATACGCTTGGTAATGTCAAAGCGTTGTATGCCCTGAGAAAACAACTTTTTTGTCTTGCTCGGCAGAAGCATGAAACCAGTTTTAAACATCTCATAATCATGTGGAAAGTTAACTTAAACTGTTAACATTAGGTTTGCACACAGTAGTTTGGTGTAAAATTGAAATGTATACTCTTTGTAATGTCAAAGCATTGCATGCCCTGAGAAAATAACTTTTTTGTCTTGCTCAGCACAGGCATGAAACCAGTTTTAAACAACTCAGAATCATGTGGAAAGTTAACTTAAACTGTTAACATTAGGTTTGCACACAGTAGTTTGGTGTAAAATTGAAGTGTATACTATTGGTAATGTCAAAGCATGCATGTCCTGAGAAAATAACTTTTTTGTCTTGCTCAGCAGAGGCATGAAACCAGTTTTAAACAACTCAGAATCATCTGGAAAGTTAACCTAAACTGTTAACATTAGGTTTGCACCCAGTAGTTTGGTGTAAAATTGAAATGTATACTCTTGGTAATGTGAAAGCATTGCATGCCCTGAGAAAATAACTTTTTTGTCTTGCTCAGCACAGGCATGAAACCAGTTTTAAACAACTCAGAATCATGTGGAAAGTTAACTTAAACTGTTAACATTAAGTTTGCACACAGTAGTTTGGTGTAAAATTGAAGTCTATACTATTGGTAATGTCAAAGCATGCATGTCCTGAGAAAACAACTTTTTTGTCTTGCTCAACAGAGGCATGAAATCAGTTTTTAAGAACTCAGAATCATGTGGAAAGTTAACTTAAGGTGTTTCCATTAGGTTTCCACACAGTAGTTTGGTGTAAAATTGAAATGTATACTATTGGTAATGTCAAGGCATTGTATGCCCTGAGAAAACAACTTTTTTGTCTTGCTCAACAGAGGCATGAAACTTGTTTTAAACAACTCAGAATCATGTGGAAAGTTGATTTAAGGTGTCTCCATTAGGTTTCCACACAGCAGTTTGGTGTAAGATTGAAATGTATACGCTTGGTAATGTCAAAGCGTTGTATGCCCAGAGAAAACAACTTTTTTGTCTTGCTCTGCAGAAGCATGAAACCAGTTTTAAACATCTCATAATCATGTGGAAAGTTAACTTAAACTGTTAACATTAGGTTTGCACACAGTAGTTTGGTGTAAAATTGAAGTGTATACTATTGGTAATGTCAAAGCATGCATGTCCTGAGAAAACAACTTTTTTGTCTTGCTCAACAGAGGCATGAAATCAGTTTTTAAGAACTCAGAATCATGTGGAAATTTAACTTAAGGTGTTTCCATTAGGTTTCCACACAGTAGTTTGGTGTAACATTGAAATGTATACTATTGGTAATGTCAAAGCATTGCTTGCCCTGAGAAAACAACTTTTTTGTCTTGCTCAACAGAAGCATGAAACAGGTTTTAAACAACTCAGAATCATTTGGGAAGTAGATTTAAGGTGTTTGCATTAGGTTAACACACAGTAGTTTGGTGTAAAATTTAAATGTATACTATTGGAAATGTCATAGCATTATATGCCCTGAGAAAATAACTTTTTTGTCTTGCTCAGCAGAGGCATGAAACCAGTTTTAAACAACTCAGAATCATGTGGAAAGTTAACTTAAACTGTTAACATTAGGTTTGCACCCAGTAGTTTGGTGTAAAATTGAAATGTATACTATTGGTAATGTCAAAGCGTTGTATGCCCTGAGAAAACAACTTTTTTGTCTTGCTCCGCAGACGCATGAAACCAGTTTTAAACATCTCATAATCATGTGGAAAGTTAACTTAAACTGTTAACATTAGGTTTGCACACAGTAGTTTGGTGTAAAATTGAAGTGTATACTATTGGTAATGTCAAAGCATGCATGTCCTGAGAAAATAACTTTTTTGTCTTGCTCAGCAGAGGCATGAAACCAGTTTTAAACAACTCAGAATCATCTGGAAAGTTAACCTAAACTGTTAACATTAGGTTTGCACCCAGTAGTTTGGTGTAAAATTGAAATGTATACTCTTGGTAATGTCAAAGCATTGCATGCCCTGAGAAAATAACTTTTTTGTCTTGCTCAGCACAGGCATGAAACCAGTTTTAAACAACTCAGAATCATGTGGAAAGTTAACTTAAACTGTTAACATTAGGGTTGCACACAGTAGTTTGGTGTAAAATTGAAGTCTATACTATTGGTAATGTCAAAGCATGCATGTCCTGAGAAAACAACTTTTTTGTCTTGCTCAACAGAGGCATGAAATCAGTTTTTAAGAACTCAGAATCATGTGGAAAGTTAACTTAAAGTGTTTCCATTAGGTTTCCACACAGTAGTTTGGTGTAAAATTGAAATGTATACTCTTGGTAATGTCAAGGCATTGTATGCCCTGAGAAAACAACTTTTTTGTCTTGCTCAACAGAGGCATGAAACATGTTTTAAACAACTCAGAATCATGTGAGAAGTTGATTTAAGGTGTTTGAATTAGGTTTGCACACAGTAGTTTGGTGTAAAATTGAGATGTATACTCTTGGTAATGTCAAAGCATTGCGCGCCCTGAGAAAATAACTTTTTTGTCTAGCTCAGCACAGGCATGAAACCAGTTTTAAACAACTCAGAATCATGTGGAAAGTTGATTTAAGGTGTCTCCATTAGGTTTCCACACAGCAGTTTGGTGTAAGATTGAAATGTATACGCTTGGTTATGTCAAAGCATTGTATGCCCTGAGAAAACAACTTTTTTGTCTTGCTCTGTAGAAGCATTAAAACAGTTTTAAACATCTCATAATCATGTGGAAAGTTAACTTAAACTGTTAACATTAGGTTTGCACACAGTAGTTTGGTGTAAAATTGAAGTGTATACTATTGGTAATGTCAAAGCATGCATGTCCTGAGAAAACAACTTTTTTGTCTTGCTCAACAGAGGCATGAAATCAGTTTTTAAGAACTCAGAATCATGTGGAAAGTTAACTTAAGGTGTTTCCATTAGGTTTCCACACAGTAGTTTGGTGTAAGATTGAAATGTATACGCTTGGTAATGTCAAAGCGTTGTATGCCCTGAGAAAACAACTTTTTTGTCTTGCTCTGCAGAAGCATGAAACCAGTTTTAAACATCTCATAATCATGTGGAAAGTTAACTTAAACTGTTAACATTAGGTTTGCACACAGTAGTTTGGTGTAAAATTGAAGTGTATACTATTGGTAATGTCAAAGCATGCATGTCCTGAGAAAATAACTTTTTTGTCTTGCTCAGCAGAGGCATGAAACCAGTTTTAAACAACTCAGAATCATCTGGAAAGTTAACCTAAACTGTTAACATTAGGTTTGCACCCAGTAGTTTGGTGTAAAATTGAAATGTATACTCTTGGTAATGTCAAAGCATTGCATGCCCTGAGAAAATAACTTTTTTGTCTTGCTCAGCACAGCCATGAAACCAGTTTTAAACAACTCAGAATCATGTGGAAAGTTAACTTAAACTGTTAACATTAGGTTTGCACCCAGTAGTTTGGTGTAAAATTGAAGTCTATACTATTGGTAATGTCAAAGCATGCATGTCCTGAGAAAACAACTTTTTTGTCTTGCTCAACAGAGGCATAAAATCAGTTTTTAAGAACTCAGAATCATGTGGAAAGTTAACTTAAGGTGTTTCCATTAGGTTTCCACACAGTAGTTTGGTGTAAAATTGAAATGTATACTATTGGTAATGTCAAGGCATTGTATCCCCTGAGAAAACAACTTTTTTGTCTTGCTCAACAGAGGCATGAAACATGTTTTAAACATCTCATAATCATGTGAGAAGTTGATTTAAGGTGTTTGCATTAGGTTTGCACACAGTAGTTTGGTGTAAAATTTAAATGTATACTATTGGAAATGTCATAGCATTATATGCCCTGAGAAAATAACTTTTTTGTCTTGCTCAGCAGAGGCATGAAACCAGTTTTAAACAACTCAGAATCATGTGGAAAGTTAACTTAAACTGTTAACATTAGGTTTCCACCCAGTAGTTTGGTGTAAAATTGAAATGTATACTATTGGTAATGTCAAAGCGTTGTATGCCCTGAGAAAACAACTTTTTTGTCTTGCTCTGCAGAAGCATGAAACCAGTTTTAAACATCTCATAATCATGTGGAAAGAAACTTAAACTGTTAACATTAGGTTTGCACACAGTAGTTTGGTGTAAAATTGAAATGTATACTCTTGTTAATGTCAAAGCATTGCATTCCCTGAGAAAATAACTTTTTTGTCTTGCTCAGCACAGGCATGAAACCAGTTTTAAACAACTCAGAATCATGTGGAAAGTTAACTTAAACTGTTAACATTAGGTTTGCACACAGTAGTTTGGTGTAAAATTGAAGTGTATACTATTGGTAATGTCAAAGCATGCATGTCCTGAGAAAACAACTTTTTTGTCTTGCTCAACAGAGGCATGAAATCAGTTTTTAAGAACTCAGAATCATGTTGAAAGTAAACTTAAGGTGTTTCCATTAGGTTTCCACACAGTAGTTTGGTGTAAGATTGAAATGTATAAGCTTGGTAATGTCAAAGCGTTGTATGCCCTGAGAAAACAACTTTTTTGTCTTGCTCTGCAGAAGCATGAAACCAGTTTTAAACATCTCATAATCATGTGGAAAGTTAACTTAAACTGTTAACATTAGGTTTGCACACAGTAGTTTGGTGTAAAATTGAAGTGTATACTATTGGTAATGTCAAAGCATGCATGTCCTGAGAAAATAACTTTTTTGTCTTGCTCAGCAGAGGCATGAAACCAGTTTTAAACAACTCAGAATCATCTGGAAAGTTAACCTAAACTGTTAACATTAGGTTTGCACCCAGTAGTTTGGTGTAAAATTGAAATGTATACTATTGGTAATGTCAAAGCATTGCTTGCCCTGAGAAAACAACTTTTTTGTCTTGCTCAACAGAAGCATGAAACAGGTTTTAAACAACTCAGAATCATTTGGGAAGTAGATTTAAGGTGTTTGCATTAGGTTAACACACAGTAGTTTGGTGTAAAATTTAAATGTATACTATTGGAAATGTCATAGCATTATATGCCCTGAGAAAATAACTTTTTTGTCTTGCTCAGCAGAGGCATGAAACCAGTTTCAAACAACTCAGAATCATGTGGAAAGTTAACTTAAACTGTTAACATTAGGTTTGCACCCAGTAGTTTGGTGTAAAATTGAAATGTATACTATTGGTAATGTCAAAGCGTTGTATGCCCTGAGAAAACAACTTTTTTGTCTTGCTCTGCAGAAGCATGAAACCAGTTTTAAACATCTCATAATCATGTGGAAAGAAACTTAAACTGTTAACATTAGGTTTGCACACAGTAGTTTGGTGTAAAATTGAAATGTATACTCTTGGTAATGTCAAAGCATTGCATGCCCTGAGAAAATAACTTTTTTGTCTTGCTCAGCACAGGCATGAAACCAGTTTTAAACAACTCAGAATCATGTGGAAAGTTAACTTAAACTGTTAACATTAGGTTTGCACACAGTAGTTTGGTGTAAAATTGAAGTCTATACTATTGGTAATGTCAAAGCATGCATGTCCTGAGAAAACAACTTTTTTGTCTTGCTCAACAGAGGCATGAAATCAGTTTTTAAGAACTCAGAATCATGTGGAAAGTTAACTTAAGGTGTTTCCATTAGGTTTCCACACAGTAGTTTGGTGTAAAATTGAAATGTATACTATTGGTAATGTCAAGGCATTGTATGCCCTGAGAAAACAACTTTTTTGTCTTGCTCAACAGAGGCATGAAACATGTTTTAAACAACTCAGAATCATGTGAGAAGTTGATTTAAGGCGTTTGAATTAGGTTTGCACACAGTAGTTTGGTGTAAAATTGAGATGTATACTCTTGGTAATGTCAAAGCATTGCGTGCCCTGAGAAAATAACTTTTTTGTCTAGCTCAGCACAGGCATGAAACCGGTTTTAAACAACTCAGAATCATGTGGAAAGTTGATTTAAGGTGTCTCCATTAGGTTTCCACACAGCAGTTTGGTGTAAGATTGAAATGTATACGCTTGGTAATGTCAAAGCGTTGTATGCCCTGAGAAAACAACTTTTTTGTCTTGCTCTGCAGAAGCATGAAACCAGTTTTAAACATCTCATAATCATGTGGAAAGTTAACTTAAACTGTTAACATTAGGTTTGCACACAGTAGTTTGGAGTAAAATTGAAGTGTATACTATTGGTAATGTCAAAGCATGCATGTCCTGAGAAAACAACTTTTTTGTCTTGCTCAACAGAGGCATGAAATCAGTTTTTAAGAACTCAGAATCATGTGGAAAGTTAACTTAAGGTGTTTCCATTAGGTTTCCACACAGTAGTTTGGTGTAACATTGAAATGTATACTACTGGTAAAGTCAAAGCATTGCTTGCCCTGAGAAAACAACTTTTTTGTCGTGCTCAACAGAAGCATGAAACAGGTTTTAAACAACTCAGAATCATTTGGGAAGTAGATTTAAGGTGTTTGCATTAGGTTAACACACAGTAGTTTGGTGTAAAATTTAAATGTATACGCTTGGTAATGTCAAAGCGTTGTATGCCCTGAGAAAACAACTTTTTTGTCTTGCTCTGCAGAAGCATGAAACCAGTTTTAAACATCTCATAATCATGTGGAAAGAAACTTAAACTGTTAACATTAGGTTTGCACACAGTAGTTTGGTGTAAAATTGAAATGTATACTCTTGGTAATGTCAAAGCATTGCATGCCCTGAGAAAATAACTTTTTTGTCTTGCTCAGCACAGGCATGAAACCAGTTTTAAACAACTCAGAATCATGTGGAAAGTTAACTTAAACTGTTAACATTAGGTTTGCACACAGTAGTTTGGTGTAAAATTGAAGTGTATACTATTGGTAATAACAAAGCATGCATGTCCTGAGAAAACAACTTTTTTGTTGCTCAACAGAGGCATGAAATCAGTTTTTAAGAACTCAGAATCATGTTGAAAGTAAACTTAAGGTGTTTCCATTAGGTTTCCACACAGTAGTTTGGTGTAAGATTGAAATGTATACGCTTGGTAATGTCAAAGCGTTGTATGCCCTGAGAAAACAACTTTTTTGTCTTGCGCAGCAGAGGCATGAAACCAGTTTTAAACAACTCAGAATCATGTGGAAAGTTAACTTAAACTGTTAACATTAGGTTTGCACACAGTAGTTTGGTGTAAAATTGAAGTCTATACTATTGGTAATGTCAAAGCATGCATGTCCTGAGAAAACAACTTTTTTGTCTTGCTCAACAGAGGCATGAAATCAGTTTTTAAGAACTCAGAATCATGTGGAAAGTTAACTTAAAGTGTTTCCATTAGGTTTCCACACAGTAGTTTGGTGTAAAATTGAAATGTATACTATTGGTAATGTCAAGGCATTGTATGCCCTGAGAAAACAACTTTTTTGTCTTGCTCAACAGAGGCATGAAACATGTTTTAAACAACTCAGAATCATGTGAGAAGTTGATTTAAGGTGTTTGAATTAGGTTTGCACACAGTAGTTTGGTGTAAAATTGAGATGTATACTCTTGGTAATGTCAAAGCATTGCGTGCCCTGAGAAAATAACTTTTTTGTCTAGCTCAGCACAGGCATGAAACCAGTTTTAAACAACTCAGAATCATGTGGAAAGTTGATTTAAGGTGTCTCCATTAGGTTTCCACACAGCAGTTTGGTGTAAGATTGAAATGTATACGCTTGGTTATGTCAAAGCATTGTATGCCCTGAGAAAACAACTTTTTTGTCTTGCTCTGCAGAAGCATTAAAACAGTTTTAAACATCTCATAATCATGTGGAAAGTTAACTTAAACTGTTAACATTAGGTTTGCACACAGTAGTTTGGTGTAAAATTGAAGTGTATACTATTGGTAATGTCAAAGCATGCATGTCCTGAGAAAACAACTTTTTTGTCTTGCTCAACAGAGGCATGAAATCAGTTTTTAAGAACTCAGAATCATGTGGAAAGTTAACTTAAAGTGTTTCCATTAGGTTTCCACACAGTAGTTTGGTGTAAAATTGAAATGTATACTATTGGTAATGTCAAGGCATTGTATGCCCTGAGAAAACAACTTTTTTGTCTTGCTCAACAGAGGCATGAAACATGTTTTAAACAACTCAGAATCATGTGAGAAGTTGATTTAAGGTGTTTGAATTAGGTTTGCACACAGTAGTTTGGTGTAAAATTGAGATGTATACTCTTGGTAATGTCAAAGCATTGCGTGCCCTGAGAAAATAACTTTTTTGTCTAGCTCAGCACAGGCATGAAACCAGTTTTAAACAACTCAGAATCATGTGGAAAGTTGATTTAAGGTGTCTCCATTAGGTTTCCACACAGCAGTTTGGTGTAAGATTGAAATGTATACGCTTGGTTATGTCAAAGCATTGTATGCCCTGAGAAAACAACTTTTTTGTCTTGCTCTGCAGAAGCATTAAAACAGTTTTAAACATCTCATAATCATGTGGAAAGTTAACTTAAACTGTTAACATTAGGTTTGCACACAGTAGTTTGGTGTAAAATTGAAGTGTATACCATTGGTAATGTCAAAGCATGCATGTCCTGAGAAAACAACTTTTTTGTCTTGCTCAACAGAGGCATGAAATCAGTTTTTAAGAACTCAGAATCATGTGGAAAGTTAACTTAAGGTGTTTCCATTAGGTTTCCACACAGTAGTTTGGTGTAACATTGAAATGTATACTATTGGTAATGTCAAAGCATTGCTTGCCCTGAGAAAACAACTTTTTTGTCTTGCTCAACAGAAGCATGAAACAGGTTTTAAACAACTCAGAATCATTTGGGAAGTAGATTTAAGGTGTTTGCATTAGGTTAACACACAGTAGTTTGGTGTAAAATTTAAATGTATACTATTGGAAATGTCATAGCATTATATGCCCTGAGAAAATAACTTTTTTGTCTTGCTCAGCAGAGGCATGAAACCAGTTTTAAACAACTCAGAATCATGTGGAAAGTTAACTTAAACTGTTAACATTAGGTTTGCACCCAGTAGTTTGGTGTAAAATTGAAATGTATACTATTGGTAATGTCAAAGCGTTGTATGCCCTGAGAAAACAACTTTTTTGTCTTGCTCTGCAGAAGCATGAAACCAGTTTTAAACATCTCATAATCATGTGGAAAGAAACTTAAACTGTTAACATTAGGTTTGCACACAGTAGTTTGGTGTAAAATTGAAGTGTATACTATTGGTAATGTCAAAGCATGCATGTCCTGAGAAAATAACTTTTTTGTCTTGCTCAGCACAGGCATGAAACCAGTTTTAAACAACTCAGAATCATGTGGAAAGTTTACTTAAACTGTTAACATTAGGGTTGCACACAGTAGTTTGGTGTAAAATTGAAGTCTATACTATTGGTAATGTCAAAGCATGCATGTCCTGAGAAAACAACTTTTTTGTCTTGCTCAACAGAGGCATGAAATCAGTTTTTAAGAACTCAGAATCATGTGGAAAGTTAACTTAAAGTGTTTCCATTAGGTTTCCACACAGTAGTTTGGTGTAAAATTGAAATGTATACTCTTGGTAATGTCAAGGCATTGTATGCCCTGAGAAAACAACTTTTTTGTCTTGCTCAACAGAGGCATGAAACATGTTTTAAACAACTCAGAATCATGTGAGAAGTTGATTTAAGGTGTTTGAATCAGGTTTGCACACAGTAGTTTGGTGTAAAATTGAGATGTATACTCTTGGTAATGTCAAAGCATTGCGCGCCCTGAGAAAATAACTTTTTTGTCTAGCTCAGCACAGGCATGAAACCAGTTTTAAACAACTCAGAATCATGTGGAAAGTTGATTTAAGGTGTCTCCATTAGGTTTCCACACAGCAGTTTGGTGTAAGATTGAAATGTATACGCTTGGTTATGTCAAAGCATTGTATGCCCTGAGAAAACAACTTTTTTGTCTTGCTCTGTAGAAGCATTAAAACAGTTTTAAACATCTCATAATCATGTGGAAAGTTAACTTAAACTGTTAACATTAGGTTTGCACACAGTAGTTTGGTGTAAAATTGAAGTGTATACTATTGGTAATGTCAAAGCATGCATGTCCTGAGAAAACAACTTTTTTGTCTTGCTCAACAGAGGCATGAAATCAGTTTTTAAGAACTCAGAATCATGTGGAAAGTTAACTTAAGGTGTTTCCATTAGGTTTCCACACAGTAGTTTGGTGTAAGATTGAAATGTATACGCTTGGTAATGTCAAAGCGTTGTATGCCCTGAGAAAACAACTTTTTTGTCTTGCTCTGCAGAAGCATGAAACCAGTTTTAAACATCTCATAATCATGTGGAAAGTTAACTTAAACTGTTAACATTAGGTTTGCACACAGTAGTTTGGTGTAAAATTGAAGTGTATACTATTGGTAATGTCAAAGCATGCATGTCCTGAGAAAATAACTTTTTTGTCTTGCTCAGCAGAGGCATGAAACCAGTTTTAAACAACTCAGAATCATCTGGAAAGTTAACCTAAACTGTTAACATTAGGTTTGCACCCAGTAGTTTGGTGTAAAATTGAAATGTATACTCTTGGTAATGTCAAAGCATTGCATGCCCTGAGAAAATAACTTTTTTGTCTTGCTCAGCACAGCCATGAAACCAGTTTTAAACAACTCAGAATCATGTGGAAAGTTAACTTAAACTGTTAACATTAGGTTTGCACCCAGTAGTTTGGTGTAAAATTGAAGTCTATACTATTGGTAATGTCAAAGCATGCATGTCCTGAGAAAACAACTTTTTTGTCTTGCTCAACAGAGGCATAAAATCAGTTTTTAAGAACTCAGAATCATGTGGAAAGTTAACTTAAGGTGTTTCCATTAGGTTTCCACACAGTAGTTTGGTGTAAAATTGAAATGTATACTATTGGTAATGTCAAGGCATTGTATCCCCTGAGAAAACAACTTTTTTGTCTTGCTCAACAGAGGCATGAAACATGTTTTAAACATCTCATAATCATGTGAGAAGTTGATTTAAGGTGTTTGCATTAGGTTTGCACACAGTAGTTTGGTGTAAAATTTAAATGTATACTATTGGAAATGTCATAGCATTATATGCCCTGAGAAAATAACTTTTTTGTCTTGCTCAGCAGAGGCATGAAACCAGTTTTAAACAACTCAGAATCATGTGGAAAGTTAACTTAAACTGTTAACATTAGGTTTCCACCCAGTAGTTTGGTGTAAAATTGAAATGTATACTATTGGTAATGTCAAAGCGTTGTATGCCCTGAGAAAACAACTTTTTTGTCTTGCTCTGCAGAAGCATGAAACCAGTTTTAAACATCTCATAATCATGTGGAAAGAAACTTAAACTGTTAACATTAGGTTTGCACACAGTAGTTTGGTGTAAAATTGAAATGTATACTCTTGTTAATGTCAAAGCATTGCATTCCCTGAGAAAATAACTTTTTTGTCTTGCTCAGCACAGGCATGAAACCAGTTTTAAACAACTCAGAATCATGTGGAAAGTTAACTTAAACTGTTAACATTAGGTTTGCACACAGTAGTTTGGTGTAAAATTGAAGTGTATACTATTGGTAATGTCAAAGCATGCATGTCCTGAGAAAACAACTTTTTTGTCTTGCTCAACAGAGGCATGAAATCAGTTTTTAAGAACTCAGAATCATGTTGAAAGTAAACTTAAGGTGTTTCCATTAGGTTTCCACACAGTAGTTTGGTGTAAGATTGAAATGTATAAGCTTGGTAATGTCAAAGCGTTGTATGCCCTGAGAAAACAACTTTTTTGTCTTGCTCTGCAGAAGCATGAAACCAGTTTTAAACATCTCATAATCATGTGGAAAGTTAACTTAAACTGTTAACATTAGGTTTGCACACAGTAGTTTGGTGTAAAATTGAAGTGTATACTATTGGTAATGTCAAAGCATGCATGTCCTGAGAAAATAACTTTTTTGTCTTGCTCAGCAGAGGCATGAAACCAGTTTTAAACAACTCAGAATCATCTGGAAAGTTAACCTAAACTGTTAACATTAGGTTTGCACCCAGTAGTTTGGTGTAAAATTGAAATGTATACTATTGGTAATGTCAAAGCATTGCTTGCCCTGAGAAAACAACTTTTTTGTCTTGCTCAACAGAAGCATGAAACAGGTTTTAAACAACTCAGAATCATTTGGGAAGTAGATTTAAGGTGTTTGCATTAGGTTAACACACAGTAGTTTGGTGTAAAATTTAAATGTATACTATTGGAAATGTCATAGCATTATATGCCCTGAGAAAATAACTTTTTTGTCTTGCTCAGCAGAGGCATGAAACCAGTTTCAAACAACTCAGAATCATGTGGAAAGTTAACTTAAACTGTTAACATTAGGTTTGCACCCAGTAGTTTGGTGTAAAATTGAAATGTATACTATTGGTAATGTCAAAGCGTTGTATGCCCTGAGAAAACAACTTTTTTGTCTTGCTCTGCAGAAGCATGAAACCAGTTTTAAACATCTCATAATCATGTGGAAAGAAACTTAAACTGTTAACATTAGGTTTGCACACAGTAGTTTGGTGTAAAATTGAAATGTATACTCTTGTTAATGTCAAAGCATTGCATGCCCTGAGAAAATAACTTTTTTGTCTTGCTCAGCACAGGCATGAAACCAGTTTTAAACAACTCAGAATCATGTGGAAAGTTAACTTAAACTGTTAACATTAGGTTTGCACACAGTAGTTTGGTGTAAAATTGAAGTGTATACTATTGGTAATGTCAAAGCATGCATGTCCTGAGAAAACAACTTTTTTGTCTTGCTCAACAGAGGCATGAAATCAGTTTTTAAGAACTCAGAATCATGTTGAAAGTAAACTTAAGGTGTTTCCATTAGGTTTCCACACAGTAGTTTGGTGTAAGATTGAAATGTATACGCTTGGTAATGTCAAAGCATTGCATGCCCTGAGAAAATAACTTTTTTGTCTTGCTCTGCAGAAGCATGAAACCAGTTTTAAACATCTCATAATCATGTGGAAAGTTAACTTAAACTGTTAACATTAGGTTTGCACACAGTAGTTTGGTGTAAAATTGAAGTGTATACTATTGGTAATGTCAAAGCATGCATGTCCTGAGAAAATAACTTTTTTGTCTTGCTCAGCAGAGGCATGAAACCAGTTTTAAACAACTCAGAATCATCTGGAAAGTTAACCTAAACTGTTAACATTAGGTTTGCACCCAGTAGTTTGGTGTAAAATTGAAATGTATACTCTTGGTAATGTCAAAGCATTGCATGCCCTGAGAAAATAACTTTTTTGTCTTGCTCAGCACAGGCATGAAACCAGTTTTAAACAACTCAGAATCATGTGGAAAGTTAACTTAAACTGTTAACATTAGGTTTGCACACAGTAGTTTGGTGTAAAATTGAAGTCTATACTATTGGTAATGTCAAAGCATGCATGTCCTGAGAAAACAACTTTTTTGTCTTGCTCAACAGAGGCATGAAATCAGTTTTTAAGAACTCAGAATCATGTGGAAAGTTAACTTAAGGTGTTTCCATTAGGTTTCCACACAGTAGTTTGGTGTAAAATTGAAATGTATACTATTGGTAATGTCAAGGCATTGTATGCCCTGAGAAAACAACTTTTTTGTCTTGCTCAACAGAGGCATGAAACATGTTTTAAACAACTCAGAATCATGTGAGAAGTTGATTTAAGGCGTTTGAATTAGGTTTGCACACAGTAGTTTGGTGTAAAATTGAGATGTATACTCTTGGTAATGTCAAAGCATTGCGTGCCCTGAGAAAATAACTTTTTTGTCTAGCTCAGCACAGGCATGAAACCGGTTTTAAACAACTCAGAATCATGTGGAAAGTTGATTTAAGGTGTCTCCATTAGGTTTCCACACAGCAGTTTGGTGTAAGATTGAAATGTATACGCTTGGTAATGTCAAAGCGTTGTATGCCCTGAGAAAACAACTTTTTTGTCTTGCTCTGCAGAAGCATGAAACCAGTTTTAAACATCTCATAATCATGTGGAAAGTTAACTTAAACTGTTAACATTAGGTTTGCACACAGTAGTTTGGAGTAAAATTGAAGTGTATACTATTGGTAATGTCAAAGCATGCATGTCCTGAGAAAACAACTTTTTTGTCTTGCTCAACAGAGGCATGAAATCAGTTTTTAAGAACTCAGAATCATGTGGAAAGTTAACTTAAGGTGTTTCCATTAGGTTTCCACACAGTAGTTTGGTGTAACATTGAAATGTATACTACTGGTAAAGTCAAAGCATTGCTTGCCCTGAGAAAACAACTTTTTTGTCGTGCTCAACAGAAGCATGAAACAGGTTTTAAACAACTCAGAATCATTTGGGAAGTAGATTTAAGGTGTTTGCATTAGGTTAACACACAGTAGTTTGGTGTAAAATTTAAATGTATACGCTTGGTAATGTCAAAGCGTTGTATGCCCTGAGAAAACAACTTTTTTGTCTTGCTCTGCAGAAGCATGAAACCAGTTTTAAACATCTCATAATCATGTGGAAAGAAACTTAAACTGTTAACATTAGGTTTGCACACAGTAGTTTGGTGTAAAATTGAAATGTATACTCTTGGTAATGTCAAAGCATTGCATGCCCTGAGAAAATAACTTTTTTGTCTTGCTCAGCACAGGCATGAAACCAGTTTTAAACAACTCAGAATCATGTGGAAAGTTAACTTAAACTGTTAACATTAGGTTTGCACACAGTAGTTTGGTGTAAAATTGAAGTGTATACTATTGGTAATAACAAAGCATGCATGTCCTGAGAAAACAACTTTTTTGTTGCTCAACAGAGGCATGAAATCAGTTTTTAAGAACTCAGAATCATGTTGAAAGTAAACTTAAGGTGTTTCCATTAGGTTTCCACACAGTAGTTTGGTGTAAGATTGAAATGTATACGCTTGGTAATGTCAAAGCGTTGTATGCCCTGAGAAAACAACTTTTTTGTCTTGCGCAGCAGAGGCATGAAACCAGTTTTAAACAACTCAGAATCATGTGGAAAGTTAACTTAAACTGTTAACATTAGGTTTGCACACAGTAGTTTGGTGTAAAATTGAAGTCTATACTATTGGTAATGTCAAAGCATGCATGTCCTGAGAAAACAACTTTTTTGTCTTGCTCAACAGAGGCATGAAATCAGTTTTTAAGAACTCAGAATCATGTGGAAAGTTAACTTAAAGTGTTTCCATTAGGTTTCCACACAGTAGTTTGGTGTAAAATTGAAATGTATACTATTGGTAATGTCAAGGCATTGTATGCCCTGAGAAAACAACTTTTTTGTCTTGCTCAACAGAGGCATGAAACATGTTTTAAACAACTCAGAATCATGTGAGAAGTTGATTTAAGGTGTTTGAATTAGGTTTGCACACAGTAGTTTGGTGTAAAATTGAGATGTATACTCTTGGTAATGTCAAAGCATTGCGTGCCCTGAGAAAATAACTTTTTTGTCTAGCTCAGCACAGGCATGAAACCAGTTTTAAACAACTCAGAATCATGTGGAAAGTTGATTTAAGGTGTCTCCATTAGGTTTCCACACAGCAGTTTGGTGTAAGATTGAAATGTATACGCTTGGTTATGTCAAAGCATTGTATGCCCTGAGAAAACAACTTTTTTGTCTTGCTCTGCAGAAGCATTAAAACAGTTTTAAACATCTCATAATCATGTGGAAAGTTAACTTAAACTGTTAACATTAGGTTTGCACACAGTAGTTTGGTGTAAAATTGAAGTGTATACTATTGGTAATGTCAAAGCATGCATGTCCTGAGAAAACAACTTTTTTGTCTTGCTCAACAGAGGCATGAAATCAGTTTTTAAGAACTCAGAATCATGTGGAAAGTTAACTTAAAGTGTTTCCATTAGGTTTCCACACAGTAGTTTGGTGTAAAATTGAAATGTATACTATTGGTAATGTCAAGGCATTGTATGCCCTGAGAAAACAACTTTTTTGTCTTGCTCAACAGAGGCATGAAACATGTTTTAAACAACTCAGAATCATGTGAGAAGTTGATTTAAGGTGTTTGAATTAGGTTTGCACACAGTAGTTTGGTGTAAAATTGAGATGTATACTCTTGGTAATGTCAAAGCATTGCGTGCCCTGAGAAAATAACTTTTTTGTCTAGCTCAGCACAGGCATGAAACCAGTTTTAAACAACTCAGAATCATGTGGAAAGTTGATTTAAGGTGTCTCCATTAGGTTTCCACACAGCAGTTTGGTGTAAGATTGAAATGTATACGCTTGGTTATGTCAAAGCATTGTATGCCCTGAGAAAACAACTTTTTTGTCTTGCTCTGCAGAAGCATTAAAACAGTTTTAAACATCTCATAATCATGTGGAAAGTTAACTTAAACTGTTAACATTAGGTTTGCACACAGTAGTTTGGTGTAAAATTGAAGTGTATACCATTGGTAATGTCAAAGCATGCATGTCCTGAGAAAACAACTTTTTTGTCTTGCTCAACAGAGGCATGAAATCAGTTTTTAAGAACTCAGAATCATGTGGAAAGTTAACTTAAGGTGTTTCCATTAGGTTTCCACACAGTAGTTTGGTGTAACATTGAAATGTATACTATTGGTAATGTCAAAGCATTGCTTGCCCTGAGAAAACAACTTTTTTGTCTTGCTCAACAGAAGCATGAAACAGGTTTTAAACAACTCAGAATCATTTGGGAAGTAGATTTAAGGTGTTTGCATTAGGTTAACACACAGTAGTTTGGTGTAAAATTTAAATGTATACTATTGGAAATGTCATAGCATTATATGCCCTGAGAAAATAACTTTTTTGTCTTGCTCAGCAGAGGCATGAAACCAGTTTTAAACAACTCAGAATCATGTGGAAAGTTAACTTAAACTGTTAACATTAGGTTTGCACCCAGTAGTTTGGTGTAAAATTGAAATGTATACTATTGGTAATGTCAAAGCGTTGTATGCCCTGAGAAAACAACTTTTTTGTCTTGCTCTGCAGAAGCATGAAACCAGTTTTAAACATCTCATAATCATGTGGAAAGAAACTTAAACTGTTAACATTAGGTTTGCACACAGTAGTTTGGTGTAAAATTGAAGTGTATACTATTGGTAATGTCAAAGCATGCATGTCCTGAGAAAACAACTTTTTTGTCTTGCTCAACAGAGGCATGAAATCAGTTTTTAAGAACTCAGAATCATGTTGAAAGTAAACTTAAGGTGTTTCCATTAGGTTTCCACACAGTAGTTTGGTGTAAGATTGAAATGTATACGCTTGGTAATGTCAAAGCGTTGTATGCCCTGAGAAAACAACTTTTTTGTCTTGCTCTGCAGAAGCATGAAACCAGTTTTAAACATCTCATAATCATGTGGAAAGTTAACTTAAACTGTTAACATTAGGTTTGCACACAGTAGTTTGGTGTAAAATTGAAGTGTATACTATTGGTAATGTCAAAGCATGCATGTCCTGAGAAAATAACTTTTTTGTCTTGCTCAGCAGAGGCATGAAACCAGTTTTAAACAACTCAGAATCATCTGGAAAGTTAACCTAAACTGTTAACATTAGGTTTGCACCCAGTAGTTTGGTGTAAAATTGAAATGTATACTCTTGGTAATGTCAAAGCATTGCATGCCCTGAGAAAATAACTTTTTTGTCTTGCTCAGCACAGCCATGAAACCAGTTTTAAACAACTCAGAATCATGTGGAAAGTTAACTTAAACTGTTAACATTAGGTTTGCACCCAGTAGTTTGGTGTAAAATTGAAGTCTATACTATTGGTAATGTCAAAGCATGCATGTCCTGAGAAAACAACTTTTTTGTCTTGCTCAACAGAGGCATAAAATCAGTTTTTAAGAACTCAGAATCATGTGGAAAGTTAACTTAAGGTGTTTCCATTAGGTTTCCACACAGTAGTTTGGTGTAAAATTGAAATGTATACTATTGGTAATGTCAAGGCATTGTATCCCCTGAGAAAACAACTTTTTTGTCTTGCTCAACAGAGGCATGAAACATGTTTTAAACATCTCATAATCATGTGAGAAGTTGATTTAAGGTGTTTGAATTAGGTTTGCACACAGTAGTTTGGTGTAAAATTGAGATGTATACTATTGGTAATGTCAAAGCATGCATGTCCTGAGAAAATAACTTTTTTGTCTTGCTCAACAGAGGCATGAAATCAGTTTTTAAGAACTCAGAATCATGTGGAAAGTTAACTTAAACTGTTAACATTAGGTTTGCACACAGTAGTTTGGTGTAAAATTGAAGTGTATACTATTGGTAATGTCAAAGCATGCATGTCCTGAGAAAACAACTTCTTTGTCTTGCTCAACAGAGGCATGAAATCAGTTTTTAAGAACTCAGAATCATGTTGAAAGTAAACTTAAGGTGTTTCCATTAGGTTTCCACACAGTAGTTTGGTGTAAGATTGAAATGTATACGCTTGGTAATGTCAAAGCGTTGTATGCCCTGAGAAAACAACTTTTTTGTCTTGCTCTGCAGAAGCATGAAACCAGTTTTAAACATCTCATAATCATGTGGAAAGTTAACTTAAACTGTTAACATTAGGTTTGCACACAGTAGTTTGGTGTAAAATTGAAGTGTATACTATTGGTAATGTCAAAGCATGCATGTCCTGAGAAAATAACTTTTTTGTCTTGCTCAGCAGAGGCATGAAACCAGTTTTAAACAACTCAGAATCATCTGGAAAGTTAACCTAAACTGTTAACATTAGGTTTGCACCCAGTAGTTTGGTGTAAAATTGAAATGTATACTCTTGGTAATGTCAAAGCATTGCATGCCCTGAGAAAATAACTTTTTTGTCTTGCTCAGCACAGGCATGAAACCAGTTTTAAACAACTCAGAATCATGTGGAAAGTTAACTTAAACTGTTAACATTAGGGTTGCACACAGTAGTTTGGTGTAAAATTGAAGTCTATACTATTGGTAATGTCAAAGCATGCATGTCCTGAGAAAACAACTTTTTTGTCTTGCTCAACAGAGGCATGAAATCAGTTTTTAAGAACTCAGAATCATGTGGAAAGTTAACTTAAAGTGTTTCCATTAGGTTTCCACACAGTAGTTTGGTGTAAAATTGAAATGTATACTCTTGGTAATGTCAAGGCATTGTATGCCCTGAGAAAACAACTTTTTTGTCTTGCTCAACAGAGGCATGAAACATGTTTTAAACAACTCAGAATCATGTGAGAAGTTGATTTAAGGTGTTTGAATTAGGTTTGCACACAGTAGTTTGGTGTAAAATTGAGATGTATACTCTTGGTAATGTCAAAGCATTGCGTGCCCTG
Organism: Mobula birostris; assembly: GCF_030028105.1. Lineage (NCBI taxonomy): Eukaryota > Metazoa > Chordata > Chondrichthyes > Myliobatiformes > Myliobatidae > Mobula > Mobula birostris. The sequence continues at coordinate 62,438 of NW_027275111.1, forward strand.
AGAAAATAACTTTTTTGTCTAGCTCAGCACAGGCATGAAACCAGTTTTAAACAACTCAGAATCATGTGGAAAGTTGATTTAAGGTGTCTCCATTAGGTTTCCACACAGCAGTTTGGTGTAAGATTGAAATGTATACGCTTGGTTATGTCAAAGCATTGTATGCCCTGAGAAAACAACTTTTTTGTCTTGCTCTGCAGAAGCATTAAAACAGTTTTAAACATCTCATAATCATGTGGAAAGTTAACTTAAACTGTTAACATTAGGTTTGCACACAGTAGTTTGGTGTAAAATTGAAGTGTATACTATTGGTAATGTCAAAGCATGCATGTCCTGAGAAAACAACTTTTTTGTCTTGCTCAACAGAGGCATGAAATCAGTTTTTAAGAACTCAGAATCATGTGGAAAGTTAACTTAAGGTGTTTCCATTAGGTTTCCACACAGTAGTTTGGTGTAACATTGAAATGTATACTATTGGTAATGTCAAAGCATTGCTTGCCCTGAGAAAACAACTTTTTTGTCTTGCTCAACAGAAGCATGAAACAGGTTTTAAACAACTCAGAATCATTTGGGAAGTAGATTTAAGGTGTTTGCATTAGGTTAACACACAGTAGTTTGGTGTAAAATTTAAATGTATACTATTGGAAATGTCATAGCATTATATGCCCTGAGAAAATAACTTTTTTGTCTTGCTCAGCAGAGGCATGAAACCAGTTTTAAACAACTCAGAATCATGTGGAAAGTTAACTTAAACTGTTAACATTAGGTTTGCACCCAGTAGTTTGGTGTAAAATTGAAATGTATACTATTGGTAATGTCAAAGCGTTGTATGCCCTGAGAAAACAACTTTTTTGTCTTGCTCTGCAGAAGCATGAAACCAGTTTTAAACATCTCATAATCATGTGGAAAGAAACTTAAACTGTTAACATTAGGTTTGCACACAGTAGTTTGGTGTAAAATTGAAATGTATACTCTTGTTAATGTCAAAGCATTGCATGCCCTGAGAAAATAACTTTTTTGTCTTGCTCAGCACAGGCATGAAACCAGTTTTAAACAACTCAGAATCATGTGGAAAGTTAACTTAAACTGTTAACATTAGGTTTGCACACAGTAGTTTGGTGTAAAATTGAAGTGTATACTATTGGTAATGTCAAAGCATGCATGTCCTGAGAAAACAACTTTTTTGTCTTGCTCAACAGAGGCATGAAATCAGTTTTTAAGAACTCAGAATCATGTTGAATGTAAACTTAAGGTGTTTCCATTAGGTTTCCACACAGTAGTTTGGTGTAAGATTGAAATGTATACGCTTGGTAATGTCAAAGCGTTGTATGCCCTGAGAAAACAACTTTTTTGTCTTGCTCGGCAGAAGCATGAAACCAGTTTTAAACATCTCATAATCATGTGGAAAGTTAACTTAAACTGTTAACATTAGGTTTGCACACAGTAGTTTGGTGTAAAATTGAAATGTATACTCTTTGTAATGTCAAAGCATTGCATGCCCTGAGAAAATAACTTTTTTGTCTTGCTCAGCACAGGCATGAAACCAGTTTTAAACAACTCAGAATCATGTGGAAAGTTAACTTAAACTGTTAACATTAGGTTTGCACACAGTAGTTTGGTGTAAAATTGAAGTGTATACTATTGGTAATGACAAAGCATGCATGTCCTGAGAAAACAACTTTTTTGTCTTGCTCAACAGAGGCATGAAATCAGTTTTTAAGAACTCAGAATCATGTTGAAAGTAAACTTAAGGTGTTTCCATTAGGTTTGCACACAGTAGTTTGGTGTAAGATTGAAATGTATACGCTTGGTAATGTCAAAGCGTTGTATGCCCTGAGAAAACAACTTTTTTGTCTTGCTCTGCAGAAGCATGAAACCAGTTTTAAACATCTCATAATCATGTGGAAAGTTAACTTAAACTGTTAACATTAGGTTTGCACACAGTAGTTTGGTGTAAAATTGAGATGTATTATATTGGTAATGTCAAAGCATGCATGTCCTGAGAAAATAACTTTTTTGTCTTGCTCAACAGAGGCATGAAATCAGTTTTTAAGAACTCAGAATCATGTGGAAAGTTAACTTAAGGTGTTTCCATTAGGTTTCCACACAGTAGTTTGGTGTAACATTGAAATGTATACTATTGGTAATGTCAAAGCATTGCTTGCCCTGAGAAAACAACTTTTTTGTCTTGCTCAACAGAAGCATGAAACAGGTTTTAAACAACTCAGAATCATTTGGGAAGTAGATTTAAGGTGTTTGCATTAGGTTAACACACAGTAGTTTGGTGTAAAATTTAAATGTATACTATTGGAAATGTCATAGCATTATATGCCCTGAGAAAATAACTTTTTTGTCTTGCTCAGCAGAGGCATGAAACCAGTTTTAAACAACTCAGAATCATGTGGAAAGTTAACTTAAACTGTTAACATTAGGTTTGCACCCAGTAGTTTGGTGTAAAATTGAAATGTATACTATTGGTAATGTCAAAGCGTTGTATGCCCTGAGAAAACAACTTTTTTGTCTTGCTCTGCAGAAGCATGAAACCAGTTTTAAACATCTCATAATCATGTGGAAAGAAACTTAAACTGTTAACATTAGGTTTGCACACAGTAGTTTGGTGTAAAATTGAAATGTATACTCTTGTTAATGTCAAAGCATTGCATGCCCTGAGAAAATAACTTTTTTGTCTTGCTCAGCACAGGCATGAAACCAGTTTTAAACAACTCAGAATCATGTGGAAAGTTAACTTAAACTGTTAACATTAGGTTTGCACACAGTAGTTTGGTGTAAAATTGAAGTGTATACTATTGGTAATGTCAAAGCATGCATGTCCTGAGAAAACAACTTTTTTGTCTTGCTCAACAGAGGCATGGAATCAGTTTTTAAGAACTCAGAATCATGTTGAAAGTAAACTTAAGGTGTTTCCATTAGGTTTCCACACAGTAGTTTGGTGTAAGATTGAAATGTATACGCTTGGTAATGTCAAAGCGTTGTATGCCCTGAGAAAACAACTTTTTTGTCTTGCTCTGCAGAAGCATGAAACCAGTTTTAAACATCTCATAATCATGTGGAAAGTTAACTTAAACTGTTAACATTAGGTTTGCACACAGTAGTTTGGTGTAAAATTGAAGTGTATACTATTGGTAATGTCAAAGCATGCATGTCCTGAGAAAATAACTTTTTTGTCTTGCTCAGCAGAGGCATGAAACCAGTTTTAAACAACTCAGAATCATCTGGAAAGTTAACCTAAACTGTTAACATTAGGTTTGCACCCAGTAGTTTGGTGTAAAATTGAAATGTATACTCTTGGTAATGTCAAAGCATTGCATGCCCTGAGAAAATAACTTTTTTGTCTTGCTCAGCACAGGCATGAAACCAGTTTTAAACAACTCAGAATCATGTGGAAAGTTAACTTAAACTGTTAACATTAGGGTTGCACACAGTAGTTTGGTGTAAAATTGAAGTCTATACTATTGGTAATGTCAAAGCATGCATGTCCTGAGAAAACAACTTTTTTGTCTTGCTCAACAGAGGCATGAAATCAGTTTTTAAGAACTCAGAATCATGTGGAAAGTTAACTTAAAGTGTTTCCATTAGGTTTCCACACAGTAGTTTGGTGTAAAATTGAAATGTATACTCTTGGTAATGTCAAGGCATTGTATGCCCTGAGAAAACAACTTTTTTGTCTTGCTCAACAGAGGCATGAAACATGTTTTAAACAACTCAGAATCATGTGAGAAGTTGATTTAAGGTGTTTGAATTAGGTTTGCACACAGTAGTTTGGTGTAAAATTGAGATGTATACTCTTGGTAATGTCAAAGCATTGCGTGCCCTGAGAAAATAACTTTTTTGTCTAGCTCAGCACAGGCATGAAACCAGTTTTAAACAACTCAGAATCATGTGGAAAGTTGATTTAAGGTGTCTCCATTAGGTTTCCACACAGCAGTTTGGTGTAAGATTGAAATGTATACGCTTGGTTATGTCAAAGCATTGTATGCCCTGAGAAAACAACTTTTTTGTCTTGCTCTGCAGAAGCATTAAAACAGTTTTAAACATCTCATAATCATGTGGAAAGTTAACTTAAACTGTTAACATTAGGTTTGCACACAGTAGTTTGGTGTAAAATTGAAGTGTATACTATTGGTAATGTCAAAGCATGCATGTCCTGAGAAAACAACTTTTTTGTCTTGCTCAACAGAGGCATGAAATCAGTTTTTAAGAACTCAGAATCATGTGGAAAGTTAACTTAAGGTGTTTCCATTAGGTTTCCAAACAGTAGTTTGGTGTAACATTGAAATGTATACTATTGGTAATGTCAAAGCATTGCTTGCCCTGAGAAAACAACTTTTTTGTCTTGCTCAACAGAAGCATGAAACAGGTTTTAAACAACTCAGAATCATTTGGGAAGTAGATTTAAGGTGTTTGCATTAGGTTAACACACAGTAGTTTGGTGTAAAATTTAAATGTATACTATTGGAAATGTCATAGCATTATATGCCCTGAGAAAATAACTTTTTTGTCTTGCTCAGCAGAGGCATGAAACCAGTTTTAAACAACTCAGAATCATGTGGAAAGTTAACTTAAACTGTTAACATTAGGTTTGCACCCAGTAGTTTGGTGTAAAATTGAAATGTATACTATTGGTAATGTCAAAGCGTTGTATGCCCTGAGAAAACAACTTTTTTGTCTTGCTCTGCAGAAGCATGAAACCAGTTTTAAACATCTCATAATCATGTGGAAAGAAACTTAAACTGTTAACATTAGGTTTGCACACAGTAGTTTGGTGTAAAATTGAAATGTATACTCTTGTTAATGTCAAAGCATTGCATGCCCTGAGAAAATAACTTTTTTGTCTTGCTCAGCACAGGCATGAAACCAGTTTTAAACAACTCAGAATCATGTGGAAAGTTAACTTAAACTGTTAACATTAGGTTTGCACACAGTAGTTTGGTGTAAAATTGAAGTGTATACTATTGGTAATGTCAAAGCATGCATGTCCTGAGAAAACAACTTTTTTGTCTTGCTCAACAGAGGCATGAAATCAGTTTTTAAGAACTCAGAATCATGTTGAATGTAAACTTAAGGTGTTTCCATTAGGTTTCCACACAGTAGTTTGGTGTAAGATTGAAATGTATACGCTTGGTAATGTCAAAGCGTTGTATGCCCTGAGAAAACAACTTTTTTGTCTTGCTCGGCAGAAGCATGAAACCAGTTTTAAACATCTCATAATCATGTGGAAAGTTAACTTAAACTGTTAACATTAGGTTTGCACACAGTAGTTTGGTGTAAAATTGAAATGTATACTCTTTGTAATGTCAAAGCATTGCATGCCCTGAGAAAATAACTTTTTTGTCTTGCTCAGCACAGGCATGAAACCAGTTTTAAACAACTCAGAATCATGTGGAAAGTTAACTTAAACTGTTAACATTAGGTTTGCACACAGTAGTTTGGTGTAAAATTGAAGTGTATACTATTGGTAATGACAAAGCATGCATGTCCTGAGAAAACAACTTTTTTGTCTTGCTCAACAGAGGCATGAAATCAGTTTTTAAGAACTCAGAATCATGTTGAAAGTAAACTTAAGGTGTTTCCATTAGGTTTGCACACAGTAGTTTGGTGTAAGATTGAAATGTATACGCTTGGTAATGTCAAAGCGTTGTATGCCCTGAGAAAACAACTTTTTTGTCTTGCTCTGCAGAAGCATGAAACCAGTTTTAAACATCTCATAATCATGTGGAAAGTTAACTTAAAC
>NW_027275112.1:0-68149 GCF_030028105.1 Mobula birostris
TCACTCACACATCCTGTCACTCACACCCCCGTCACTCACACCCCCCGTCACTCACACACCCCGTCACTTACACCCCGTCCGTCACTCACACACCCCGTCACTCACATCCCCCCGTCACTCACGCCCCCACGTCACTCACACACCCCCGTCACTCACACACCCCGTTACTCGCACCCCCCCGTCACTCACACCCCGTCACTCACACCCCCGTCACTCACACCCCGTCACTCACACACCCTCGTCACTCACACCCCCCGTCACTCACACCCCGTCACTCACACAACCGTCACTCACACCCTGTCACTCACACACCCCCGTCACTCACACACCCGTCACACACACACCCCCGTCACTCACACACCCGACACTCACACACCCGTCACTCACAGCCACGTCACTCACACATCCGTCACTCACAGCCACGTCACTCACACACACGTCACTCACACCCCCGTCACTCACACCCCCCGTCACTCATACACCCCCTCACTCACACACCTATCACTCACATCCCCCGTCACTCACACACCCCCCGTCACTCACACCCCGTCACTCACACCCCGTTACTCACACACCCCCGTCACTCACACCCTCGTCACTCACACCCCACCGTCACTCACGCACCCCGTCACTCACACACCGCGTCACTCACACACTCCGTCACTCACACCCCCTGTCACTCACACACCCCTGTCACTCACACCCCGTCACTCACACACCCCGTCACTTACGCACACCGTCACTCACACCGCCTGTCACTCACACACCGTCACCCACACACCCCCGTCACTCACACACCCCCGTCCCTCACAACCCCCGACACTCACACACCCCTGTCAATCACACACCCCCGTCACTCACACCCCCTCCGTCACTCACACACCCCGTCACTCACACACCCCGTCACTCACACATCCCGTCACTCACACACCCAGGCCACTCACACCCCCATCACTCACACCCCCCGTCACTCACACCCCGTCACTCACACCACATCACTCACACCCTGTCACTCACACACCCCGTTACTCAGACCCCCGTCACTCACACCCCCGTCACTCATACCCCCGTCACTCACACCCCGTCACTCACACCCCCGTCACTCACACCCTGTCACTCACCCACCCTGTCACTCACACCCCGTCACTCACACACCCCCGTCACTCACACGCTCGTCACTCACACCCCGCCCGTCACTCACACACCCCGTCACTCACACACCGCGTCACTCACACACCCCGTCACTCATACCCCCTGTCACTCACACACCCTTGTCACTCACACCCCGTCACTCACACACCCCGTCACTTACACACCCCGTCACTCACACACCGTCACTCACACCCCCCCGTCACTCACACACCCCCGTCACTCACACCCCCCGACACTCACACACCCCTGTCAATCACACACACCCGTCACTCACACCCCCCCCGTCACTCACACACCCCGTCACTCACACACCCCTGTCACTCACACACCCAGGTCACTCACACCCCCATCACTCATACCCCCCGTCACTCACACCCCGTCACTCACACCCCATCACTCACACCCTGTCACTCACACACCCCGTCACTCAGACCCCCGTCACTCACACCCCCGTCACTCACAACCCCGTCACTCACACCCCGTCACTCACACCCCCGTCACTCACACCCTGTCACTCACACACCCTGTCACTCAAACCCAGTCACTCACACCAGTCACTCACACCCCCTGTCACTCACACACCCCGTCACTCACACACCCCGTCACTTACACCCCCTGTCACTCACACACCCCTGTCACTCACACCCCGTCACTCACACACCCCGTCACTTACACACACCGTCACTCACACCGCCTGTCACTCACACACCGTCACCCACACACCCCCGTCACTCACACACCCCCGTCCCTCACAACCCCCGACACTCACACACCCCTGTCAATCACACACCCCCGTCACTCACACCCCTCCGTCACTCACACACCCCGTCACTCACACACCCCGTCACTCACACATCCCGTCACTCACACACCCCAGGCCACTCACACCCCCATCACTCACACCCCCCGTCACTCACACCCCGTCAGTCACACCACATCACTCACACCCTGTCACTCACACACCCCGTTACTCAGACCCCCGTCACTCACACCCCCGTCACTCATACCCCCGTCACTCACACCCCGTCACTCACACCCCCGTCACTCACACCCTGTCACTCACCCACCCTGTCACTCACACCCCGTCACTCACACACCCCCGTCACTCACACGCTCGTCACTCACACCCCGCCCGTCACTCACACACCCCGTCACTCACACACCGCGTCACTCACACACCCCGTCACTCATACCCCCTGTCACTCACACACCCTTGTCACTCACACCCCGTCACTCACACACCCCGTCACTTACACACCCCGTCACTCACACACCGTCACTCACACCCCCCCGTCACTCACACACCCCCGTCACTCACACCCCCCGACACTCACACACCCCTGTCAATCACACACACCCGTCACTCACACCCCCCCGTCACTCACACACCCCGTCACTCACACACCCCGTCACTCACACACCCAGGTCACTCACACCCCCATCACTCACACCCCCCGTCACTCACACCCCGTCACTCACACCCCATCACTCACACCCTGTCACTCACACACCCCGTCACTCAGACCCCCGTCACTCACACCCCCGTCACTCACAACCCCGTCACTCACACCCCGTCACTCACACCCCCGTCACTCACACCCTGTCACTCACACACCCTGTCACTCAAACCCAGTCACTCACACCAGTCACTCACACCCCCTGTCACTCACACACCCCGTCACTCACACACCCCGTCACTTACACCCCCTGTCACTCACACACCCCTGTCACTCACACCCCGTCACTCACACACCCCGTCACTTACACACACCGTCACTCACACCCCCTGTCACTCACACACCGTCACCCACACACCCCCGTCACTCACACACTCCCGTCACTCACAACCCCCGACACTCACAGACCCCTGTCACTCACACACCCCGTCACTCACACCCCCGTCACTCACACCCTGTCACTCACCCACCCTGTCACTCACACACCCCCGTCACTCACACACCCTGTCACTCACAACCCCGTCACTCACACCGGTCACTCACAGCCCCGTCACACACATTCCCCGTCACTCACACACCGTCACTCACACACCGTCACTCACACCCCCCGACACTCACACTCCCCCGTCACTCACACCCCCGTCACTCACACCCCCGTCACTCACACCCCGTCACTCACACAGCCCGTCACACCCACCCCCGTCATTCACACACCCCCGTCACTCAAACCCCCCATCACTCACACACCCGTCACTCACACACCCCCATCACTCTCACACCCCGTCACTCACACCCCCGTCACTCACACCCTATCACTCACACATCCCGACCTTCACACACCCTGTCACTCACAACCCGTCACTCACACCCCGTCACTCACACCCTCCGTCACTCACACACCCTGTCACTCACACACCCCGTCACTCACACACATCGTCACTCACAAACCCCGTCACTCACACACCCCTGTCACTCACACACCCCGTCACTCACACACCCCGTCACGCACACTCTCCGTCACTCACACCCCGTCACTCACACACCCCGTCACTCACACACCCCGTCACTCACACTCCGTCACTCACACACCCTGTCATTCACAGCCCTCATCACTGACACCCCCCGTCACGCACACCCCCGTCGCTTACACACCCCGTCACTCACAACCCCCGACACTCACACACCCCTGTCAATCACACACCCCCGTCACTCACACCCCTCCGTCACTCACACACCCCGTCACTCACACACCCCGTCACTCACACATCCCGTCACTCACACACCCAGGCCACTCACACCCCCATCACTCACACCCCCCGTCACTCACACCCCGTCACTCACACCACATCACTCACACCCTGTCACTCACACACCCCGTTACTCAGACCCCCGTCACTCACACCCCCGTCACTCATACCCCCGTCACTCACACCCCGTCACTCACACCCCCGTCACTCACACCCTGTCACTCACCCACCCTGTCACTCACACCCCGTCACTCACACACCCCCGTCACTCACACGCTCGTCACTCACACCCCGCCCGTCACTCACACACCCCGTCACTCACACACCGCGTCACTCACACACCCCGTCACTCATACCCCCTGTCACTCACACACCCTTGTCACTCACACCCCGTCACTCACACACCCCGTCACTTACACACCCCGTCACTCACACACCGTCACTCACACCCCCCCGTCACTCACACACCCCCGTCACTCACACCCCCCGACACTCACACACCCCTGTCAATCACACACACCCGTCACTCACACCCCCCCGTCACTCACACACCCCGTCACTCACACACCCTGTCACTCACACACCCAGGTCACTCACACCCCCATCACTCATACCCCCCGTCACTCACACCCCGTCACTCACACCCCATCACTCACACCCTGTCACTCACACACCCCGTCACTCAGACCCCCGTCACTCACACCCCCGTCACTCACAACCCCGTCACTCACACCCCGTCACTCACACCCCCGTCACTCACACCCTGTCACTCACACACCCTGTCACTCAAACCCAGTCACTCACACCAGTCACTCACACCCCCTGTCACTCACACACCCCGTCACTCACACACCCCGTCACTTACACCCCCTGTCACTCACACACCCCTGTCACTCACACCCCGTCACTCACACACCCCGTCACTTACACACACCGTCACTCACACCGCCTGTCACTCACACACCGTCACCCACACACCCCCGTCACTCACACACCCCCGTCCCTCACAACCCCCGACACTCACACACCCCTGTCAATCACACACCCCCGTCACTCACACCCCTCCGTCACTCACACACCCCGTCACTCACACACCCCGTCACTCACACATCCCGTCACTCACACACCCAGGCCACTCACACCCCCATCACTCACACCCCCCGTCACTCACACCCCGTCAGTCACACCACATCACTCACACCCTGTCACTCACACACCCCGTTACTCAGACCCCCGTCACTCACACCCCCGTCACTCATACCCCCGTCACTCACACCCCGTCACTCACACCCCCGTCACTCACACCCTGTCACTCACCCACCCTGTCACTCACACCCCGTCACTCACACACCCCCGTCACTCACACGCTCGTCACTCACACCCCGCCCGTCACTCACACACCCCGTCACTCACACACCGCGTCACTCACACACCCCGTCACTCATACCCCCTGTCACTCACACACCCTTGTCACTCACACCCCGTCACTCACACACCCCGTCACTTACACACCCCGTCACTCACACACCGTCACTCACACCCCCCCGTCACTCACACACCCCCGTCACTCACACCCCCCGACACTCACACACCCCTGTCAATCACACACACCCGTCACTCACACCCCCCCGTCACTCACACACCCCGTCACTCACACACCCCGTCACTCACACACCCAGGTCACTCACACCCCCATCACTCACACCCCCCGTCACTCACACCCCGTCACTCACACCCCATCACTCACACCCTGTCACTCACACACCCCGTCACTCAGACCCCCGTCACTCACACCCCCGTCACTCACAACCCCGTCACTCACACCCCGTCACTCACACCCCCGTCACTCACACCCTGTCACTCACACACCCTGTCACTCAAACCCAGTCACTCACACCAGTCACTCACACCCCCTGTCACTCACACACCCCGTCACTCACACACCCCGTCACTTACACCCCCTGTCACTCACACACCCCTGTCACTCACACCCCGTCACTCACACACCCCGTCACTTACACACACCGTCACTCACACCCCCTGTCACTCACACACCGTCACCCACACACCCCCGTCACTCACACACTCCCGTCACTCACAACCCCCGACACTCACAGACCCCTGTCACTCACACACCCCGTCACTCACACCCCCGTCACTCACACCCTGTCACTCACCCACCCTGTCACTCACACACCCCCGTCACTCACACACCCTGTCACTCACAACCCCGTCACTCACACCGGTCACTCACAGCCCCGTCACACACATTCCCCGTCACTCACACACCGTCACTCACACACCGTCACTCACACCCCCCGACACTCACACTCCCCCGTCACTCACACCCCCGTCACTCACACCCCCGTCACTCACACCCCGTCACTCACACAGCCCGTCACACCCACCCCCGTCACTCACACACCCCCGTCACTCAAACCCCCCATCACTCACACACCCGTCACTCACACACCCCCATCACTCTCACACCTTGTCACTCACACCCCCGTCACTCACACCCTATCACTCACACATCCCGACCTTCACACACCCTGTCACTCACAACCCGTCACTCACACCCCGTCACTCACACCCTCCGTCACTCACACACCCTGTCACTCACACACCCCGTCACTCACACACATCGTCACTCACAAACCCCGTCACTCACACACCCCTGTCACTCACACACCCCGTCACTCACACACCCCGTCACGCACACTCTCCGTCACTCACACCCCGTCACTCACACACCCCGTCACTCACACACCCCGTCACTCACACTCCGTCACTCACACACCCTGTCATTCACAGCCCTCATCACTGACACCCCCCGTCACGCACACCCCCGTCGCTTACACACCCCGTCACTCACACCCCCGTCACTCACACCCTCCCGACACTCACACACCCCGTCACTCACACCCCCGTCACTCACAGCCCCCGTCACTCACACAACTCCGTCACTCACACCCCGTCACTCACACACCCACGTCACTCACACCCTCGTCACTCACACCCCGCCCGTCACTCACACACCACGTCACTCACACACCGCGTCACTCACAGCCCCCGTCACTCACACAACTCCGTCACTCACACCCCGTCACTCACACACTGTCACTCACACCCCCCCGTCACTCACACACCCCCGTCACTCACACCCCCCGACACTCACACACCCCTGTCAATCACACACCCCCGTCACTCACACCCCTCCCGTCACTCACACACCCCGTCACTCACACACCCTGTCACTCAAACCCAGTCACTCACACCAGTCACTCACACCCCCTGTCACTCACACACCCCGTCACTCACACACCCTGTCACTCACACCCCCGTCACTCACACCCCCGTCACTCACACCCCCGTCACGCACATTCCCCGTCACTCACACCCCGTCACTCACACCCAGTCACTCACACCCTCGTCACTCACACCCCGTCACTCACACCACCGACACTCACACCCTGTCACTCACACACCCTGTCACTCAAACCCAGTCACTCACACCAGTCACTCACACCCCCTGTCACTCACACACCCCGTCACTCACACACCCTGTCACTCACACCCCCGTCACTCACACCCCCGTCACTCACACCCCCGTCACGCACATTCCCCGTCACTCACACCCCGTCACTCACACCCAGTCACTCACACCCCCGTCACTCACACCCCCCGACACTCACACACCCCCGTCACTCACACCCCCGTCACTCACATCCCCGTCACTCACACCCCGTCACTCACACACTCCGTCACACACACCCCCGTCACTCACACACCCCCGTCACTCACACCCCCGTCGCTCACACCCCCCATCACTCACACACCCGTCACTCATACATCCCCGTCACTCTCACCCCCCCGTCACTCTCACCCCCGTCACTCACACCCCGTCACTCATACACCCCGTCACTCACACCCCCGTCACTCACAAACCCCGTCACTCACACCCCGTCACTCACACCCCGTCACTCACACACCCCGTCACTCACACACCCCCGTCACACACAACCCCGTCACTCACACACCCCGACACTCACACACCCCCGTCACTCACAACCCGTCATTCACACCCCCCGACACTCACACCCTGTCACTCACACACACCGTCACTCACACCCCGTCACTCACACCCCCCCGACATTCACACCCGTCACTCACACCCCCCCGTCACTCACACACCCCGTCACTCACACCCCCATCACTCACACACTCCCGTCACTCACAACCACGTCACTCACACACCCCCGTCACTCACACACCGTCACTCACACACCCCCGTCACTCATACACCCCCGTCACTCACACACCCCGTCACTCACATCCCGACACTCACAAACCCACGTCACTCACACCCCCCGTCACTCACACCCCCGTCACTCACACACCCCCGTCACTCACACACCCCTTCACTCACACACCCCGTCACTCACAAACCCCCATCACTCACACACCCCGTCACTCACAGACCCCGTCACTCACACACCCCGTCACTCACACCCCCGTCACTCACACACCCCCGTCAATCACACACCCCTGTCACTCACACACCCCTGTCAATCACACACCGCCGTCACTCTCACCTCCCGTCACTCACACCCCCGTCACTCACACATTCGTCACTCACACCCCCCCGACACTCACATCCCCATCACTCACACCACCTATCACTCACACCCCCCCGACACTCACTCCTCCGTCACTCACGCACCCCGTCACTCACACCCCCGTCACTCAGACCCCCGTGACTCACACCCCCCCGTCCCTCACACCCCCGTCACTCACACCCCCGTGAGTCACACACCCCCGTCACTCACACCCCCCTGACACTCACACACCGTCACTCACACACCCCGTCACTCACACCCCGTCACTCACACCCCCCGACACTTACACCCTGTCACTCACACACCCCGTCATTCACACCCCGTCACTCACACCCCCGTCACTCACACCCCCGTCACTCACACCCCGTCACTCACACCCCGTCATTCACACCCCCCGACACTCACACCCCGTCACTCACACACCGTCACTCACACCCCCCGTCACTCACACCCCACGTCACTCACACACCCCCGTCACTCACACCCACCGTCACTCACACCCCTCACTCACACACCCCCGACACTCACTCCCCCATCACTCACACCCCGTCACTCACACACCCCGTCACTCACACCCCCGTCACTCACACACCCCGTCACTCACACACCCGTCACACACACACCCCCGTCACTCACACACCCGTCACTCACACACCCGTCACTCACACCCCGTCACTCACACCCCGTCACTTACACACCCCGTCACTGACACACCCCCGTCACACACAACCACGTCACTCAGACCCCCGTGACTCACACCCCCCCGTCACTCACACCCCCGTCACTCACACCCCCGTGAGTCACACACCCCCGTCACTCACACCCCCCTGACACTCACACCCCGTCACTCACACACCCCGTCACTCACACCCCGTCACTCACACCCCCCGACACTCACACCCTGTCACTCACACACCCCGTCATTCACACCCCGTCACTCACACCCGGTCACTCACACCCCGTCACTCACACACCCCCGACACTCACTCCCCCATCACTCACACCCCGTCACTCACACACCCCGTCACTCACACCCCCGTCTCTCACACACCCCGTCACTCACACACCCGTCACTCACACACCCGTCACTCACAACCACGTCACTCACACCCCGTCACTCACACCCCGTCACTGACACACCCCGTCACTGACACACCCCCGTCACACACAACCCCGTCACTCACACACCCCGACACTCACACACCCCCGTCACTCACACCCCGTCATTCACACCCCCCGACACTCACACCCTGTCACTCACACACCCCCGTCACTCACACACCCCTTCACTCACACCCCCATCACTCACACACCCCCGTCACTCACAACCACGTCACTCACACACCCCCGTCACTCACTCCCCGTCAGTCACACACCCCCGTCACTCATACACCCCCATCACTCACACCCCGTCACTCACACCCCGACACTCACACTCCTTCACTCACACACCCCCTCACTCATACCCCCATCACTCATAAACCCACGTCACTCACACCCCCGTCACTCACAAACCCACGTCACTGACACCCCCCGTCACTCACACCCCCGTCACTCACACACCCCCGTCACTCACACAACCCTTCACTCACACCCCCATCACTCACACACCCCCGTCACTCACAACCACGTCACTCACACACCCCCGTCACTCACACACCCCTGTCAATCACACACCCCCGTCACTCACACCCCCCCGTCACTCACACACCCCGTCAGTCACACACCGCGTCACTCACACACCCAGGTCACTCACACCCCCATCACTCACACCCCCCGTCACTCACACCCCCGTCACTCACACACCCCTTCACTCACACCCCCATCACTCACACACCCCCGTCACTCACAACCACGTCACTCACACACCCCCGTCACTCACACACCCCTGTCAATCACACCCCCCCGTCACTCACACCCCCCCGTCACTCACACACCCCGTCACTCACACACCGCGTCACTCACACACCCAGGTCACTCACACCCCCATCACTCACACCCCCATCACTCACACCCCCCATCACTCACACCCCGTCACTCACAGCCCATCACTCACACCCTGTCAATGACACACCCCGTCACTCAGACCCCCGTCACTCACACCCCCGTCACTCACAAACCCGTCACTCACACCCCATCACTCACCCCCCGTCACTCACACCCTGTCACTCACACACCCTGTCACTCAAACCCCGTCACTCACACCAGTACCTCACACCCCCTGTCACTCACACACCCCGTCACTCACACACCCTGTCACTCACACCCCCGTCACTCACACCGGTCACTCACACCTCCGTCACACACATTCCCAGTCACTCACACCCCGTCACTCACACCCCCGTCACTCACACCCCCCGACAGTCACACACCCCCGTTACTCACACCCCCGTCACTCACATTCCCGTCACTCACACCCCGTCACTCACACACCCCGTCACACACACCCCCGTCACTCACACACCCCCGTCACTCACACCCCCGTCACTCACACCCCCCATCACTCACACACCCGTCACTCACACACCCCCGTCACTCTCACCCCCCCGTCACTCACACCCCGTCACTCACACCCCGTCACTCACACTCCCCGTCACTCATACACCCCCGTCACACACACACCCGTCACTCACACACCCCGACACTCACACACCCCCGTCATTCGCACCCCCCGACACTCACACCCTGTCACTCACACACCCCGTCACTCACACCCCGTCACTCACACCCCACCGACATTCACACCCCGTCACTCACACCCCTCCGTCACTCACACACCCCGTCACTCACACCCCGTCACTCACACCCCCGACACTCACACCCTGTCACTCACACACCCTGTCACTGAAACCCAGTCACTCACACCAGTCACTCACACCCCCTGTCACTCACACACCCCGTCACTCACACACCCTGTCACTCACACCCCCGTCACTCACACCCCCGTCACTCACACCCCCGTCACGCACATTCCCCGTCACTCACACCCCGTCACTCACACCCCGTCACTCACACCCCCGTCACTCACACCCCCCGACACTCACACACCCCCGTCACTCACACCCCCGTCACTCACATCCCCGTCACTCACACCCCGTCACTCACACACCCCGTCACACACACCCCCGTCACTCACACACCCCGACACTCAGACACCCCCGTCACTCACACCCCGTCATTCACACCCCCCGACACTCACACCCTGTCACTCACACACCCCGTCACTCACACCCCCATCACTCACACACTCCCGTCACTCACAACCACGTCACTCACACACCCCCGTCACTCACACACCCCCGTCACTCACACCCCGTCACTCACACACCCCCGTCACTCATACACCCCCGTCAATCACACACCCCGTCACTCACACCCCGACACTCACAAACCCACGTCACTCACACCCCCCGTCACTCACACCCCCGTCACTCACACACCCCCGTCACTCACACACCCCTTCACTCACACACCCCGTCACTCACAAACCCCCATCACTCACACACCCCGTCACTCACAGACCCCGTCACTCACACACCCCGTCCTCACACCCCCGTCACTCACACACCCCCGTCAATCACACACCCCTGTCAATCACACACCGCCGTCACTCTCACCTCCCGTCACTCACACCCCCGTCACTCACACATTCGTCACTCACACCCCCCCGACACTCACATCCCCATCACTCACACCACCCATCACTCACACCCCCCGACACTCACTCCTCCGTCACTCACGCACCCCGTCACTCACACCCCCGTCACTCAGACCCCCGTGACTCACACCCCCCCGTCACTCACACCCCCGTCACTCACACCCCCGTGAGTCACACACCCCCGTCACTCACACCCCCCTGACACACACACCCCGTCACTCACACACCCCGTCACTCATACCCCGTCACTCACACCCCCCGACACTCACACCCTGTCACTCACACACCCCGTCATTCACACCCCGTCACTCACACCCCGTCACTCACACCCCGTCACTCACACCCCGTCATTCACACCCCCCGACACTCACACCCCGTCACTCACACACCGTCACTCACACCCCCCGTCACTCACACCCCACGTCACTCACACACCCCCGTCACTCACACCCCCCGTCACTCACACCCCCTCACTCACACACCCCCGACACTCACTCCCCCATCACTCACACCCCGTCACTCACACACCCCGTCACTCACACCCCCGTCTCTCACACACCCCGTCACTCACACACCCGTCACTCACACACCCGTCACTCACAACCACGTCACTCACACCCCGTCACTCACACCCCGTCACTGACACACCCCGTCACTGACACACCCCCGTCACACACAACCCCGTCACTCACACACCCCGACACTCACACACCCCCGTCACTCACACCCCGTCATTCACACCCCCCGACACTCACACCCTGTAACTCACACACCCCCGTCACTCACACACCCCTTCACTCAGACCCCCATCACTCACACACCCCCGTCACTCACAACCACGTCACTCACACCCCCATCACTCACACACTCCCGTCACTCACAACCACGTCACTCACACACCCCGACACTCAGACACCCCCGTCACTCACACCCCGTCATTCACACCCCCCGACACTCACACCCTGTCACTCACACACCCCGTCACTCACACCCCCATCACTCACACACTCCCGTCACTCACAACCACGTCACTCACACACCCCCGTCACTCACACACCCCCGTCACTCACACCCCGTCACTCACACACCCCCGTCACTCATACACCCCCGTCAATCACACACCCCGTCACTCACACCCCGACACTCACAAACCCACGTCACTCACACCCCCCGTCACTCACACCCCCGTCACTCACACACCCCCGTCACTCACACACCCCTTCACTCACACACCCCGTCACTCACAAACCCCCATCACTCACACACCCCGTCACTCACAGACCCCGTCACTCACACACCCCGTCCTCACACCCCCGTCACTCACACACCCCCGTCAATCACACACCCCTGTCAATCACACACCGCCGTCACTCTCACCTCCCGTCACTCACACCCCCGTCACTCACACATTCGTCACTCACACCCCCCCGACACTCACATCCCCATCACTCACACCACCCATCACTCACACCCCCCGACACTCACTCCTCCGTCACTCACGCACCCCGTCACTCACACCCCCGTCACTCAGACCCCCGTGACTCACACCCCCCCGTCACTCACACCCCCGTCACTCACACCCCCGTGAGTCACACACCCCCGTCACTCACACCCCCCTGACACACACACCCCGTCACTCACACACCCCGTCACTCATACCCCGTCACTCACACCCCCCGACACTCACACCCTGTCACTCACACACCCCGTCATTCACACCCCGTCACTCACACCCCGTCACTCACACCCCGTCACTCACACCCCGTCATTCACACCCCCCGACACTCACACCCCGTCACTCACACACCGTCACTCACACCCCCCGTCACTCACACCCCACGTCACTCACACACCCCCGTCACTCACACCCCCCGTCACTCACACCCCCTCACTCACACACCCCCGACACTCACTCCCCCATCACTCACACCCCGTCACTCACACACCCCGTCACTCACACCCCCGTCTCTCACACACCCCGTCACTCACACACCCGTCACTCACACACCCGTCACTCACAACCACGTCACTCACACCCCGTCACTCACACCCCGTCACTGACACACCCCGTCACTGACACACCCCCGTCACACACAACCCCGTCACTCACACACCCCGACACTCACACACCCCCGTCACTCACACCCCGTCATTCACACCCCCCGACACTCACACCCTGTAACTCACACACCCCCGTCACTCACACACCCCTTCACTCAGACCCCCATCACTCACACACCCCCGTCACTCACAACCACGTCACTCACACACCCCCGTCACTCACACCCCGTCAGTCACACACCCCCGTCACTCATACACCCCCATCACTCACACCCCGTCACTCACACCCCGACACTCACACTCCTTCACTCACACACCCCCTCACTCATACCCTAATCACTCATAAACCCACTTCACTCACACCCCCGTCACTCACAAACCCACGTCACTGACACCCCCCGTCACTCACACCCCCGTCACTCACACACCCCCGTCACTCACACAACCCTTCACTCACATCCCCATCACTCACACACCCCCGTCACTCACAACCACATCACTCACACACCCCCGTCACTCACACACCCCTGTCAATCACACACCCCCGTCACTCACACCCCCCCGTCACTCACACACCCCGTCAGTCACACACCGCGTCACTCACACACCCAGGTCACTCACACCCCCATCACTCACACCCCCCGTCACTCACACCCTGTCACTCACACCCCATCACTCACACCCTGTCACTCACACACCCCGTCACTCAGACCCCCGTCACTCACACCCCCGTCACTCACAAACCCGTCACTCACACCCCATCACTCACACCCCCGTCACTCACACCTTGTCACTCACACACCCTGTCACTCAAACCCCGTCACTCACACCATTCACTCACACCCCCTGTCACTCACACACCCCGTCACTCACACACCCTGTCACTCACACCCCCGTCACACACATTCCCAGTCACTCACACCCCGTCACTCACACCCCGTCACTCACACCCCCGTCACTCACACCCCCCGACACTCACACACCCCAGTTACTCACACCCACGTCACTCACATCCCCGTCACTCACACCCCGTCACCCACACACCCCGTCACACACACCCCCGTCACTCACACACCCCCGTCACTCACACCCCCGTGACTCACACACCCCCGTCACTCTCACCCCCCCGTCACTCACACCCCGTCACTCACACCCCGTCACTCACACTCCCCGTCACTCATACACCCCCGTCACACACACACCCGTCACTTACACACCCCGACACTCACACACCCCCGTCATTCACACCCCCCGACACTCACACCCTGTCACTCACACACCCCGTCACTCACACCCCGTCACTCACACCCCACCGACATTCACACCCCGACACTCACACACCCCCGTCACTCACACAGCCCGTCACTCACACCCCCATCACTCACACACTCCCGTCACTCACAACCACGTCACTCACACACCCCCGTCACTCACACCCCGTCACTCACACACCCCCGTCACTCATACACCCCCGTCACTCACAAACCCACGTTACTCACACCCCCCGTCACTCACACCCCCGTCACTCACACACCCCCGTCACTCACACACCCCGTCACTCACACACCCTGTCACTCACACACCCCTGTCAACCACACACCCCCGTCACTCTCACCTCCCGTCACTCAGACGCCCGTCACTCACACATCCGTCACTCACACCCCGTCACTCACACACCCCGTGACTCACACCCCCGTCACTCACAATCCCCGTCACTCACACCCCGTCACTCACACCCCGTCACTCACTCACCCCGTCACTCATACACCCCCGTCACACACACACCCGTCACTCACACACCCCGACACTCACACACCCCCGTCATTCACACCCCCCGACACTCACACCCTGTCACTAACACACCCCGTCACTCACACCCCGTCACTCACACCCCACCGACATTCACACCCCGTCACTCACACCCACCCGTCACTCACACACCCCGTCACTCACACCCCCATCACTCACACACCCCCGTCACTCACAACCACGTCACTCACACACCCCCGTCACTCACACCCCGTCACTCACACACCCCCGTCACTCATACACCCCCGTCACTCACACACCCCGTCACTCACACCGCGACACTCACACCCCGTCACTCACACCCCTCACTCATACCCCCATCACTCACACACCCCCTCACTCACACCCCCGTCACTCACAAACCCACGTCACTCACACCCCCCGTCACTCACACCCCCGTCACTCACACACTCCCGTCACTCACACACCCCGTCACTCACACACCCCGTCACTCACACCCCCCCGTCACTCACACACCCCGTCACTCACACACCCTTTCACTCACACACCCCTGTCAATCACACACCCCCGTCACTCTCACCTCCCGTCACTCAGACGCCGGTCACTCACACATCCGTCACTCACACACCCCGTCACTCACATCCCCGTCACTCACACACGGCATCACTCACACACCCCCGACACTCACTCCCCCATCACTCACACTCCCCGTCACTCACACACCCCGTCACTAACACACCCCATCACTCACACACCCCCGACACTCACTCCCCCATCACTCACACACCCCGTCACTCACACACCCCGTCACTCACACACCCCGTCACTCACACCCCCGTCACTCACACACCCCCGTCAATCACACACACCTGTCACTCACACACCCCTTCAATCACACACCCCCGTCACTCTCACCTCCACTCACTCACACCCCCGTCACTCACACATCCATCACTCACACCCCCCCCGACACTGACATTCCCGTCACTCACACCACCCATCACTCACACCCCCCCCCGACACTCACTCCTCCGTCACTCACACACCCCGTCACTCACACCCCCGTCACTCAGACCCCCGTCACTCAGACCCCCGTCACTCACACCCGCCCGTCACTCACACCCCCGTCACTCACACCCCCGTCAGTCACACACCCCCGTCACTCACACCCCCCTGACACTCACACCCCGTCACTCACACACCCCGTCACTCACACCCTGTCACTCACACCCCCCGACACTCACACCCTGTCACTCACACACCCCGTCACTCACACCCTGTCACTCACACACCCTGTCACTCAAACCCAGTCACTCACACCAGTCACTCACACGCCCTGTCACTCACACACCCCGTCACTCACACACCCTGTCACTCACACCCCCGTCACTCACACCGGACACTCACACCCCCGTCACACACATTCCCCGTCACTCACACCCCGTCACTCACACCCCGTCACTCACACCCCCGTCACTCACACCCCCCGACACTCACACACCCCCGTCACTCACAAACCCCCGTCACTCACACCCCCGTCACTCACACCCCCCATCACTCACACACCCGTCACTCACACACCCCCGTCACTCTCACCCCCCCGTCACTCACACCCCCGTCACTCACACCCCGTCACTCACACACCCCGTGACTCACACCCCCGTCACTGACAAACCCCGTCATTCACACCCCGTCACTCACACCCAGTCACTCACACACCCCGTCACTCATACACCCCCGTCACACACACACCCGTCACTCACACACCCCGACACTCACACACCCCCGTCATTCACACCCCCCGACACTCACACCCTGTCACTCACACACCCCGTCACTCACACCCCGTCACTCACACCCCACCGACATTCACACCCCGTCACTCACACCCCCCCGTCACTCACACACCCCGTCACTCACACCCCCATCACTCACACACCCCCGTCACTCACAACCACGTCACTCACACACCCCCGTCACTCACACCCCGTCACTCACACCCCGTCACTCACACACCCCCGTCACTCATACACCCCCGTCACTCACACACCCCGTCACTCACACCCCGACATTCACACCCCGTCACTCACACCCCTCACTCATACCCCCATCACTCACACACCACCTCACTCACACCCCCGTCACTCACACCCCCGTCACTCACACACTCCCGTCACTCACACACCCCGTCACCCACACACCCCGTCACTCACACCCCCCGTCACTCACACACCCCGTCACTCACACACCCTGTCACTCACACACCCCTGTCAATCACACACCCCCGTCACTCTCACCTCCCGTCACTCAGACGCCCGTCACTCACACATCCGTCACTCACACCCCGTCACTCACACACCCCGTGACTCACACCCTCGTCACTCACAAACCCCGTCACTCACACCCCGTCACTCACACCCCGTCACTCACACACCCCGTCACTCATACACCCCCGTCACACACACACCCGTCACTCACACACCCCGACACTCACACACCCCCGTCATTCACACCCCCCGACACTCACACCCTGTCACTCACACACCCAGTCACTCACACCCCACCGACATTCACACCCCGTCACTCACACCCCCCCGTCACTCACACACCCCGTCACTCACACCCCCATCACTCACACACCCCCGTCACTCACAACCACGGCACTCACACACCCCCGTCACTCACACCCCGTCACTCACACACCCCCGTCACTCATACACCCCCGTCACTCACACCCCGACACTCACACCCCGTCACTCACACCCCTCACTCATACCCCCATCACTCACACACCCCCTCACTCACACCCCCGTTACTCACAAACCCACGTCACTCACACCCCCCGTCACTCACACCCCCGTCACTCACACACCCCCGTCACTCACACACCCCGTCACTCACACTCCCCGTCACTCACACCCCCGCGTCACTCACACACCCCGTCACTCACACACCCTGTCACTCACACACCCCTGTCAATCACACACCCCCGTCACTCTCACCTCCCGTCACTCAGACGCCCGTCACTCACACATCCGTCACTCACGCACCCCGTCACTCACATCCCCGTCACTCACACACCGCATCACTCACACACCCCCGACACTCACTCCCCCACCACTCACACTCCCCGTCACTCACACACCCCGTCACTCACACCCCCGTCACTCACACACCCCCGTCAATCACACACACCTGTCACTCACACACCCCTGTCAATCACACACCCCCGTCAATCTCACCTCCACTCACTCACACCCCCGTCACTCACACTTCCGTCACTCACACCCCCCCCGACACTGACATTCCCGTCACTTACACCACCCACCACCACACCCCCCCGACACTCACTCCTCCGTCACTCACACACCCCGTCACTCACACCCCCGTCACTCACACCCCCGTCACTCAGACCCCCGTCACTCACACCCCCCCGTCACTCACACCCCCGTCAGTCACACACCCCCGTCACTCACACCCCCCTGACACTCACACCCCGTCACTCACACACCCCGTCACTCACACACTGTCACTCACACCCCCCGACACTCACACTCTGTCACTCACACACCCCGTCACTCACACCACGTCACTCACACCCCCGTCACTCACACCCCCGTCACTCACACCCCGTCACTCTCACCCCGTCATTCACACCCCGACACTCACACCCCCTCACTCATACCCCCATCACTCACAATCCCACGTCACTCACACCCCCGTCACTCACAAACCCACGTCACTGACACCCCCCGTCACTCACACCCCCGTCACTCACACACCCCCGTCACTCACACACCCCGTCACTCACACCCCCCTGACACTCACACCCCGTCACTCACACACCCCGTCACTCACACACTGTCACTCACACCCCCCGACACTCACACTCTGTCACTCACACACCCCGTCATTCACACCACGTCACTCACACCCCCGTCACTCACACCCCCGTCACTCACACCCCGTCACTCTCACCCCGTCATTCACACCCCGACACTCACACCCCCTCACTCATACCCCCATCACTCACAATCCCACGTCACTCACACCCCCGTCACTCACAAACCCACGTCACTGACACCCCCCGTCACTCACACCCCCGTCACTCACACACCCCCGTCACTCACACCCCGTCACTCACACACCCCGTCACTCACACCCCCGTCACTCACAGCCCATCACTCACACACCCCCGTCACTCACACCCCCGTCACTCACACCCCCGTCACTCACACACCCCCGTCACTCACACCCCGTCACTCACACCCCGTCACTCGCACACCCCCGTCACTCACACCCCCGTCACTCACACGCCCCGTCACTCACAGACCCCGTCACTCACACACCGCGTCACTCACACACCCCGTCACTCACACCCCCTGTCACTCACACACCCCTGTCACTCACACCCCGTCACTCACACACCCCGTCACTCACAAACCCCGTCACTCACACCCCCTGTCACACACACCGTTACTCACACACCGAGGTCACTCACACCCCCATCACTCACACCCCCCGTCACTCACACCCCATCACTCACACCCTATCACTCACACACCCCTTCACTCACACCCCGTCACTCACAACCCATCACTCACACCCTGTCACTCACACACCCTGTCACTCACACCCCCGTCACTCACACCGGTCACTCACACCCCCGTCACACACATTCCCAGTCACTCACACCCCGGCACTCACACCCCGTCACTCACACCCCCGTCACTCACATCCCCGTCACTCACACCCCCGTCACTCACACCCCCCCGTCACTCACACCCCCGTCACTCACACCCCCCATCACTCACACACCCGTCACTAACACACCCCCGTCACTCTCACCCCCCCGTCAGTCACACCCCCGTCACTCACACACCCTGCCGCTCACACACCGTTACTCACACACCCAGGTCACTCACACCCCCATCCCTCACACCCCCCGTCACTCACACCCCATCACTCACACCCTGTCACTCACACACCCCTTCACTCACACCCCGTCACTCACAACCCATCACTCACACCCTGTCACTCACACACCCTGTCACTCAAACCCCGTCACTCACACCAGTCACTCACACCCCCTGTCACTCACACACCCTGTCACTCACACCCCCGTCACTCACACCGGTCACTCACACCCCCGTCACACACATTCCCAGTCACTCACACCCCGTCACTCACACCCCGTCACTCACACCCCCGTCACTCACACCCCCCGACACTCACACACCCCGACACTCACACACCCCCGTCATTCACACCCCCCGACACTCACACCCTGTCACTCACACACCCCGTCACTCACACCCCGTCACTCACACCCCACCGACATTCACACCCCGTCACTCACACCCCCCCGTCACTCACACACCCCGTCACTCACACCCCCATCACTCACACACCCCCGTCACTCACAACCACGTCACTCACACACCCCCGTCACTCACACCCCGTCACTCACACACCCCCGTCACTCATACACCCCCGTCACTCACACACCCCGTCACTCACACCCCGACACTCACACCCCGTCACTCACACCCCTCACTCATACCCCCATCACTCACACACCCCCTCACTCACACCCCCGTCACGCACAAACCCACGTCACTCACACCCCCCGTCACTCACATCCCCGTCACTCACACACCCCCATCACTCACACACCCCGTCACTCACACACCTCTGTCACTCACACACCCCGTCACTAACACACCCCATCACTCACACCCACGTCACTCACACACCCCCGTCAATCACACACACCTGTCACTCACACACCCCTGTCAATCACACACCCCCGTCACTCTCACCTCCACTCACTCACACCCCCGTCACTCACACATCCATCACTCACACCCCCCCGACACTGACATTCCCGTCACTCACACCACCCATCACTCACACTCCCCCGACACTCACTCCTCCGTCACTCACACACCCCGTCACTCACACCCCCGTCACTCACACCCCCGTCACTCAGAACCCCGTCACTCACACCCCCCCGTCACTCACACACCCGTCACTCACACCCCCGTCAGTCACACACCCCCGTCACTCACACCCCCCCTGACACTCACACCCCGTCACTCACACACACCGCCCTGTCACTCACACCCCCCGACACTCACACCCTGTCACTCACACACCCCGTCACTCACACCCTGTCACTCACACACCCTGTCACTCAAACCCCGTCACTCACACCAGTCACTCACACGCCCTGTCACTCACCCACCCCGTCACTCACACACCCTGTCACTCACACCCTCGTCACTCACACCGGTCACTCACACCCCCGTCACACACATTCCCCGTCACTCACACCCCGTCACTCACACCCCGTCACTCACACCCCCGTCACTCACACCCCCCGACACTCACACGCCCCCGTCACTCACACCCCCGTCACTCACATCCCTGTCACTCACACCCCTGTCACTCACACCCCCCGTCACTCACACACCCCGTCACTTACACCCCGTCCGTCACTCACACCCACGTCGCTCAATCACCCTGTCACTCACACCCCGTCCGTCATTCACACACCCCGTCACTCACATCCCCCCGTCACTCACACCCCCCCGTCACTCACACACCGTCACTCACACCCCCGTCACTCACATCACGTCACTCACACACCCCCGTCACTCACACCCCCCGTGACTCACACCCCGTCACTCACACAACCGTCACTCACACCCTGTCACTCACACACCGTCCGTCATTCACACACCCCGTCACTCAAATCCCCCCGTCACTCACGCACCCGGTCACTCACGCCCCCACGTCACTCACACACCCCCGTCACTCACACACCCCGTCACTCACACCCCCCCGTCACTCACACACCGTCACTCACACCCCCGTCACTCACATCACGTCACTCACACACCCCCGTCACTCACACCCCCCGTCACTCACACCCCGTCACTCACACAACCGTCACTCACACCCTGTCACTCACACACCCTCGTCACTCACACACCCGTCTCACACACACACCCCTGTCACTCACACACCCGACACTCACACACCTGTCACTCACAGCCACGTCACTCACACACCCGTCACTCACATCCCCGTCACTCACATCCCCCGTCACTCACACACCCCGTCACTCACACACCTATCACTCACATCCCCCGTCACTCACACACCCCCGTCACTCACACCCCGTCACTCACACCCCGTCACTCACACACCCCCGTCACTCACACCCTCGTCACTCACACCCCACCGTCACTCACGCACCCCGTCACTCACACACCGCGTCACTCACACACCCCGTCACGCACACCCCCTGTCACTCACACACCCCGGTCACTCACACCCCGTCACTCACACACCCCGTCACTTACACACACCGTCACTCACACCCCCTGTCACTCACACACCGTCACCCACACACCCCCGTCACTCACACACCCCCGTCACTCACAACCCCCGACACTCACACATCCGGTCACTCACACACCCAGGTCACTCACACCCCCATCACTCACATCCCCCGTCACTCACACCCCGTCACTCATACCACATCACTCACACCCTGTCACTCACACACCCCGTTACTCAGACCCCCGTCACTCACACCCCCGTCACTCATACCCCCGTCACTCACACCCCGTCACTCACACCCCCGTCACTCACACCCTGTCACTCACCCACCCTGTCACTCACACACCCCCGTCACTCACACACCCTGTCACTCACAACCCCGTCACTCACACCGGTCACTCACACCCCCGTCACACACATTCCCCGTCACTCACACACCGTCACTCACACACCGTCACTCACACCCCCCGACACTCACACACCCCCGTCACTCACACCCCCGTCACTCACACCCCCGTCACTCACACCCCGTCACTCACACAGCCCGTCACACCCACCCCCGTCACTCACACACCCCCGTCACTCAAACCCCCCATCACTCACACACCCGTCGCTCACACACCCCCATCACTCTCACACCCCGTCACTCACACCCCCGTCACTCACACCCTGTCACTCACACATCCCGACACTCACACACCCTGTCACTCACATCCCGTCACTCACACCCCGTCACTCACACCCTCCGTCACTCACACACCCTGTCACTCACACACCCCGTCACTCACAAACCCCGTCACTCACAAACCCCGTCACTCACACACCCCTGTCACTCACACACCCTTCACTCACACACCCCGTCACGCACACTCTCCGTCACTCACACCCCGTCATCACACACCCCGTCACTCACAGACCTCGTCACTCACACACCCCGTCACTCACACTCCGTCACTCACACACCCTGTCATTCACAGCCCTCATAACTGACATCCCCCGTCACGCACACCCCCGTCGCTCACACACCCCGTCACTCACACCCCCGTCACTCACACCCCCCGTCACTCACACCCCGTCACTCACACCCTCCGTCACTCACACACCCTGTCACTCACACACCCCGTCACTCACAAACCCCGTCACTCACAAACCCCGTCACTCACACACCCCTGTCACTCACACACCCTTCACTCACACACCCCGTCACGCACACTCTCCGTCACTCACACCCCGTCATCACACACCCCGTCACTCACAGACCTCGTCACTCACACACCCCGTCACTCACACTCCGTCACTCACACACCCTGTCATTCACAGCCCTCATAACTGACATCCCCCGTCACGCACACCCCCGTCGCTCACACACCCCGTCACTCACACCCCCGTCACTCACACCCCCCGTCACTCACACCCCGTCACTCACACCACATCACTCACACCCTGTCACTCACACACCCCGTTACTCAGACCCCCGTCACTCACACCCCCGTCACTCATACCCCCGTCACTCACACCCCGTCACTCACACCCCCGTCACTCACACCCTGTCACTCACCCACCCTGTCACTCACATACCCCCGTCACTCACACACCCTGTCACTCACAACCCCGTCACTCACACCGGTCACTCACACACCCGTCACACACATTCCCCGTCACTCACACACCGTCACTCACACACCGTCACTCACACCCCCCGACACTCACACACCCCCGTCACACACACCCCCGTCACTCACACCCCGTCACTCACACAGCCCGTCACACCCACCCCCGTCACTCACACACCCCCGTCACTCAAACCCCCCATCACTCACACACCCGTCGCTCACACACCCCCATTACTCTCACACCCCGTCACTCACACCCCCGTCACTCACACCCTGTCACTCACACATCCCGACACTCACACACCCTGTCACTCACATCCCGTTACTCACACCCCGTCACTCACAATCCCCGTCACTCACACACCCCTGTCACTCACACACCCTTCACTCACACACCCCGTCACGCACACTCTCCGTCACTCACACCCCGTCACTCACACACCCCGTCACTCACAGACCCCGTCACTCACACACCCCGTCACTCACACTCCGTCACTCACACACCCTGTCATTCACAGCCCTCATCACTGACACCCCCCGTCACGCACACCCCCGTCGCTAACACACCCCGTCACTCACACCCCCGTCACTCACACCCTCCCGACACTCACACACCCCGTCACTCACACCCCCGTCACTCACAGCCCCCGTCACTCACACAACTCCGTCACTCACACCCCGTCACTCACACACCCCCGTCACTCACACCCTCGTCTCTCACACCCCGCCCGTCACTCACACACCCCGTCACTCACACACCGCGTCACTCACACACCCCGTCACTCATACCCCCTGTCACTCACACACCCTTGTCACTCACACCCCGTCACTCACACACCCCGTCACTTACACACCCCGTCACTCACACACCGTCACTCACACCCCCCCGTCACTCACACACCCCCGTCACTCACACCCCCCCGACACTCACACACCCCTGTCAATCACACACCCCCGTCACTCACACCCCCCCGTCACTCACACACCCCGTCCCTCACACACCCCGTCACTCACACACCCAGGTCACTCACACCCCCATCACTCACACCCCCCGTCACTCACATCCCGTCATTCACACCCCATCACTCACACCCTGTCACTCACACACCCCGTCACTCAGACCCCCGTCACTCACACCCCCGTCACTCACAACCCCGTCACTCACACCCCGTCACTCACACCCTGTCACTCACACACCCTGTCACTCAAACCCAGTCACTCACACAAGTCACTCACACCCCCTGTCACTCACACACCCCGTCACTCACACACCCTGTCACTCACACCCCCGTCACTCACACCCCCGTCACTCACACCCCCGTCACACACATTCCCCGTCACTCACACCCCGTCACTCACACCCCCCTGACACTCACACCCCGTCACTCACACACCCCGTCACTCACACCCCGTCACTCACACCCCCCGACTCTCACACCCTGTCACTCATACACCCCGTCATTCACACCCCGTCACTCACACCCCCGTCACTCACACCCCCGTCACTCACACCCCGTCACTCACACCCCGTCATTCACACCCCACGCCACTCACACACCCCGGTCACTCACACCCCCCGACACTCACACCCCCTCACTCACACACCCCCGACACTCACTCCCCCATCACTCACACCCCGTCACTCACACACCCCGTCACTCACACCCCCGTCACTCACACACCCCGTCACTCACACACCCGTCACACACACACCCCCGTCACTCACACACCCGTCAGTCACACACCCGTCACTCACAACCACGTCACTCACACCCCGTCACTCACACCCCGTCACTGACACACCCCGTCACTGACACACCCCCGTCACACACAACCCCGTCACTCACACACCCCGAAACTCACACACCCCCGTCACTCACACCCCGTCATTCACACCCCCCGACACTCACACCCTGTCACTCACACACCCCCGTCACTCACACACCCCTTCACTCACACCCCCATCACTCACACACCCCCGTCACTCACAACCACGTCACTCACACACCCCCGTCACTCACACCCCGTCAGTCACACACCCCCGTCACTCATACACCCCCATCACTCACACCCCGTCACTCACACCCCGACGCTCACACTCCTTCACTCACACACCCCCTCACTCATACCCCCATCACTCATAAACCCACGTCACTCACACCCTCGTCACTCACAAACCCACGTCACTGACACCCCCCGTCACTCACACCCCCGTCACTCACACACCCCCGTCACTCACACACCCCTTCACTCACACCCCCATCACTCACACACCCCCGTCACTCACAACCACGTCACTCACACACCCCCGTCACTCACACACCCCTGTCAATCACACACCCCCGTCACTCACACCCCCCCGTCACTCACACACCCCGTCACTCACACACCGCGTCACTCACACACCCAGGTCACTCACACCCCCCGTCACTCACACCCCGTCACTCACACCCCATCACTCACACCCTGTCACTCACACACCCCGTCACTCAGACCCCCGTCACTCACACCCCCGTCACTCACAAACCCGTCACTCACACCCCATCACTCACACCCCCGTCACTCACACCAGTCACTCACACCCCCTGTCACTCACACACCCCGTCACTCACACACCCTGTCACTCACGCCCCCGTCACTCACACCGGTCACTCACACGCCCGTCACACACATTCCCGGTCACTCACACCCCGTCACTCACACCCCCGTCACTCACACCCCCCGACACTCACACCCCCCCGTTACTCACACCCCCGACACTCACATCCCCGTCACTTACACCCCGTCACTCACACACCTCGTCACACACACCCCCGTCACTCACACACCCCCGTCACTCACACCCCCGTCACTCACACCCCGTCACTCACACACCACCAACATTCACACCAGGTCACTCACACCCCCCCGTCACTCACACACCCCGTCACTCACACCCCCATCACTCACACACCCCCGTCACTCACAACCACGTCACTCACACACCCCCGTCACTCACACCCCGTCACTCACACACCCCCGTCACTCATACACCCGCGTCATTCACAAACCCACGTCACTCACACCCCCCGTCACTCACACACCCCCGTCACTCACACACCCCGTCACTCACACACCCCGTCACTCACACACCCTGTCACTCACACACCCCTGTCAATCACACACCCCGGTCACTCTCACCTCCCGTCACTCAGACGCCCGTCACTCACACATCCGTCACTCACACCCCGTCACTCACACACCCCGTGACTCACACCCCCGTCACTCACAAACCCCGTCACTCACACCCCGTCACTCACACCCCGTCACTCACACACCCCGTCACTCATACACCCCCGTCACACACACACCCGTCACTCACACACCCCGACACTCACACACCCCCGTCATTCACACCCCCCGACACTCACACCCTGTCACTCACACACCCCGTCACTCACACCCCGTCACTCACACCCCACCGACATTCACACCCCGTCACTCACACCCCCCCGTCACTCACACACCCCGTCACTCACAACCACGTCACTCACACACCCCCGTCACTCACACCCCGTCACTCACACACCCCCGTCACTCATACACCCCCGTCACTCACACACCCCGTCACTCACACCGCGACACTCACACCCCGTCACTCAGACCCCTCACTCATACCCCCATCACTCACACACCCCCTCACTCACACCCCCGTCACTCACAAACCCACGTCACTCACACCCCCCGTCACTCACACCCCCGTCACTCACACACCCCCGTCACTCACACACCCCGTCACTCACACCCCCCCGTCACTCACACACCCCGTCACTCACACACCCTTTCACTCACACACCCCTGTCAATCACACACCCCCGTCACTCTCACCTCCCGTCACTCAGACGCCGGTCACTCACACATCCGTCACTCACACACCCCGTCACTCACATCCCCGTCACTCACACACCGCATCACTCACACACCCCCGACACTCACTCCCCCATCACTCACACTCCCCGTCACTCACACACCCCGTCACTCACACACCCCGTCACTCACACCCCCGTCACTCACACACCCCGTCACTAACAGACCCCATCACTCACACACCCCCGACACTCACTCCCCCATCACTCACACACCCCGTCACTCACACACCCCGTCACTCACACCCCCGTCACTCACACACCCCCGTCAATCACACACACCTGTCACTCACACACCCCTTCAATCACACACCCCCGTCACTCTCACCTCCACTCACTCACACCCCCGTCACTCACACATCCATCACTCACACCCCCCCGACACTGACATTCCCGTCACTCACACCACCCATCACTCACACCCCCCCGACACTCACTCCTCCGTCACTCACACACCCCGTCAATCACACCCCCGTCACTCACACCCCCGTCACTCAGACCCCCGTCACTCACACCCCCCCGTCACTCACACCCCCGTCAGTCACACCCCCCCGTCACTCACACCCCCCTGACACTCGCACCCCGTCACTCACACACCCCGTCACTCACACCCTGTCACTCACACCCCCCGACACTCACACCCTGTCACTCACACACCCCGTCACTCACACCCTGTCGCTCATACCCCCATCACTCATAAACGCACGTCACTCACACCCCCGTCACTCACAAACCCACGTCACTGACAACCCCCGTCACTCACACCCCCCGTCACTCACACCCCGTCACTCACACCCCATCACTCACACCCTGTCAGTCACACACCCCGTCACTCAGACCCCCGTCACTCACACCCCCGTCACTCACACACCCTTCACTCACACACCCCGTCACGCACATTCTCCGTCACTCACACCCCGTCATCACACACCCCGTCACTCACAGACCCCGTCACTCACACACCCCGTCACTCACACTCCGTCACTCACACACCCTGTCATTCACAGCCCTCATCACTGACATCCCCCGTCACGCACACCCCCGTCGCTCACACACCCCATCACTCACACCCCCGTCACTCACACCCCCCGTCACTCACACCCCGTCACTCACACCACATCACTCACACCCTGTCACTCACACACCCCGTTACTCAGACCCCCGTCACTCACACCCCCGTCACTCATACCCCCGTCACTCACACCCCGTCACTCACACCCCCGTCACTCACACCCTGTCACTCACCCACCCTGTCACTCACACACCCCCGTCACTCACACACCCTGTCACTCACAACCCCGTCACTCACACCGGTCACTCACACACCCGTCACACACATTCCCCGTCACTCACACACCGTCACTCACACCCCCGTCACTCACACCCCGTCACTCACACAGCCCGTCACACCCACCCCCGTCACTCACACACCCCCGTCACTCAAACCCCCCATCACTCACACACCCGTCGCTCACACACCCCCATCACTCTCACACCCCGTCACTCACACCCCCGTCACTCACAGCCTGTCACTCACACATCCCGACACTCACACACCCTGTCACTCACATCCCGTTACTCACACCCCGTCACTCACACCCTCCGTCACTCACACACCCTGTCACTCACACACCCCGTCACTCACACACCCCGTCACTCACAAACCCCGTCACTCACACACCCCTGTCACTCACACACCCTTCACTCACACACCCCGTCACGCACACTCTCCGTCACTCACACCCCGTCACTCACACACCCCGTCACTCACAGACCCCGTCACTCACACACCCCGTCACTCACACTCCGTCACTCACACACCCTGTCATTCACAGCCCTCATCACTGACACCCCCCGTCACGCACACCCCCGTCGCTCACACACCCCGTCACTCACACCCCCGTCACTCACACCCTCCCGACACTCACACACCCCGTCACTCACACCCCCGTCACTCACAGCCCCCGTCACTCACACAACTCCGTCACTCACACCCCGTCACTCACACACCCCCGTCACTCACACCCTCGTCACTCACACCCCGCCCGTCACTCACACACCCCGTCACTCACACACATCGCGTCACTCACACACCCTGTCACTCATACCCCCTGTCACTCACACACCCTTGTCACTCACACCCCGTCGTTCACACACCCCGTCACTTACACACCCCGTCACTCACACACCGTCACTCACACCCCCCCGTCACTCACACCCCCCGTCACTCACACACCCCGTCACTCACACACCCAGGTCACTCACACCCCCATCACTCACACCCCCCGTCACTCACACCCCGTCATTCACACCCCATCACTCACACCCTGTCACTCACACACCCCGTCACTCACATCCCCGTCACTCACATCCCCGTCACTCACAACCCCGTCACTCACACCCCGTCACTCACACCCCCGACACTCACACCCTGTCACTCACACACCCTGTCACTCAAACCCAGTCACTCACACAAGTCACTCACACCCCCCGTCACTCACACCCCACGTCACTCACACCCCGTCACTCACACCACATCACTCACACCCTGTCACTCACACACCCCGTTACTCAGACCCCCGTCACTCACACCCCCGTCACTCATACCCCCGTCACTCACACCCCGTCACTCACACCCCCGTCACTCACACCCTGTCACTCACCCACCCTGTCACTCACACACCCCCGTCACTCACACACCCTGTCACTCACAACCCCGTCACTCACACGGGTCACTCACACACCCGTCACACACATTCCCCGTCACTCACACACCGTCACTCACACACCGTCACTCACACCCCCCGACACTCACACACCCCCGTCACTCACACCCCCGTCACTCACACCCCCGTCACTCACACCCCGTCACTCACACAGCCCGTCACACCCAACCCCGTCACTCACACACCCCCGTCACTCAAACCCCCCATCACTCACACACCCGTCGCTCACACACCCCCATCACTCTCACACCCCGTCACTCACACCCTGTCACTCACACATCCCGACACTCACACACCCTGTCACTCACATCCCGTTACTCACACCCCGTCACTCACACCCTCCGTCACTCACACATCCTGTCACTCACACACCCCGTCACTCACACACCCCGTCACTCACAAACCCCGTCACTCACACACCCCTGTCACTCACACACCCTTCACTCACACACCCCGTCACGCACACTCTCCGTCACTCACACCCCGTCACTCACACACCCCGTCACTCACAGACCCCGTCACTCACACACCCCGTCACTCACACTCCGTCACTCACACACCCTGTCATTCACAGCCCTCATCACTGACACCCCCCGTCACGCACACCCCCGTCGCTCACACACCCCGTCACTCACACCCCCGTCACTCACACCCTCCCGACACTCACACACCCCGTCACTCACACCCCCGTCACTCACACAACTCCGTCACTCACACCCCGTCACTCACACACCCCGTCACTCACACACCGCGTCACTCACACACCCCGTCACTCATACCCCCTGTCACTCACACACCCTTGTCACTCACACCCCGTCACTCACACACCCCGTCACTTACACACCCCGTCACTCACACACCGTCACTCACACCCCCCCGTCACTCACACACCCCCGTCACTCACACCCCCCGACACTCACACACCCCTGTCAATCACACACCCCCGTCACTCACACCCCCCCGTCACTCACACACCCCGTCACTCACACACCCCGTCACTCACACACCCAGGTCACTCACACCCCCAACACTCACACCCCCCGTCACTCACACCCCGTCATTCACACCCCATCACTCACACCCTGTCACTCACACACCCCCGTCACTCACACACCCCTTCACTCACACCCCCATCACTCACACACCCCCGTCACTCACAACCACGTCACTCACACACCCCCGTCACTCACACCCCGTCAGTCACACACCCCCGTCACTCATACACCCCCATCACTCACACCCCGTCACTCACACCCCGACGCTCACACTCTTTCACTCACACACCCCCTCACATACCCCCATCACTCATAAACCCACGTCACTCACACCCCCGTCACTCACAAACCCACGTCACTGACACCCCCCGTCACTCACACCCCCGTCACTCACACACCCCCGTCACTCACACACCCCTTCACTCACACCCCCATCACTCACACACCCCCGTCACTCACAACCACGTCACTCACACACCCCCGTCACTCACACACCCCTGTCAATCACTCACCCCCGTCACTCACACCCCCCCGTCACTCACACACCCCGTCACTCACACACCGCGTCACTCACACACCCAGGTCACTCACACCCCCATCACTCACACCCCCCGTCACTCACACCCCGTCACTCACACCCCATCACTCACACCCTGTCACTCACACACCCCGTCACTCAGACCCCCGTCACTCACACCCCCGTCACTCACAAACCCGTCACTCACACCCCATCACTCACACCCCCGTCACTCACACCAGTCACTCACACACCCTGTCACTCACACACTCCGTCACTCACACACCCTGTCACTCACACCCCCGTCACTCACACCGGTCACTCACACCCCCGTCACACACATTCCCGGTCACTCACACCCCGTCACTCACACCCCCGTCACTCACACCCCCCGACACTCACACCCCCCCGTTACTCACACCCCCGACACTCACATCCCCGTCACTCACACCCCGTCACTCACACACCCCGTCACACACACCCCCGTCACTCACACACCCCCGTCACTCACAACCCCGTCACTCACACCCCCCATCACTCACACACCCGTCACTCACACACCCCCGTCACTCTCACCCCCCCGTCACTCACACCCCGTCACTCACACCCCGTCACTCACACTCCCCGTCACTCATACACCCCCGTCACACACACACCCGTCACTCACACACCCCGACACTCACATACCCCCGTCATTCACACCCCCCGACACTCACACCCTGTCAATCACACACCCCGTCACTCACACACCCCGTCACTCACACCCCGTCACTCACACACCACCAACATTCACACCCCGTCACTCACACCCCCCCGGCACTCACACACCCCGTCACTCACACACCCCGTCACTCACACCCCCATCACTCACACACCCCCGTCACTCACAACCACGTCACTCACACACCCCCGTCACTCACACCCCGTCACTCACACACCCCCGTCACTCATACACCCCCGTCACTCACAAACCCACGTCACTCACACCCCCCGTCACTCACACACCCCCGTCACTCACACACCCCGTCACTCACACACCCCGTCACTCACACACCCTGTCACTCACACACCCCTGTCAATCACACACCCCCGTCACTCTCACCTCCCGTCACTCAGACGCCCGTCACTCACACATCCGAAACTCACACCCCGTCACTCACACACCCCGTGACTCACACCCCCGTCACTCACAAACCCCGTCACTCACACCCCGTCACTCACACCCCGTCACTCACACACCCCGTCACTCATACACCCCCGTCACGCACACACCCGTCACTCACACACCCCGACACTCACACACCCCCGTCATTCACACCCCCCGACACTCACACCCTGTCACTCACACACCCCGTCACTCACACCCCGTCACTCACACCCCACCGACATTCACACCCCGTCACTCACACCCCCCCGTCACTCACACACCCCGTCACTCACAACCACGTCACTCACACACCCCCGTCACTCACACCCCGTCACTCACACACCCCCGTCACTCATACACCCCCGTCACTCACACACCCCGTCACTCACACCGCGACACTCACACCCCGTCACTCAGACCCCTCACTCATACCCCCATCACTCACACACCCCCTCACTCACAACCCCGTCACTCACAAACCCACGTCACTCACACCCCCCGTCACTCACACCCCCGTCACTCACACACCCCCGTCACTCACACACCCCGTCACTCACACCCCCCCGTCACTCACGCACCCCGTCACTCACACACCCTTTCACTCACACACCCCTGTCAATCACACACCCCCGTCACTCTCACCTCCCGTCACTCAGACGCCGGTCACTCACACATCCGTCACTCACACACCCCGTCACTCACATCCCCGTCACTCACACACCGCATCACTCACACACTCCCGACACTCACTCCCCCATCACTCACACTCCCCGTCACTCACACACCCCGTCACTCACACACCCCGTCACTCACACCCCCGTCACTCACACACCCCGTCACTAACACACCCCATCACTCACACACCCCCGACACTCACTCCCCCATCACTCACACACCCCGTCACTCACACACCCCGTCACTCACACCCCCGTCACTCACACACCCCCGTCAATCACACACACCTGTCACTCACACACCCCTTCAATCACACACCCCCGTCACTCTCACCTCCACTCACTCACACCCCCGTCACTCACACATCCATCACTCACACCCCCCCGACACTGACATTCCCGTCACTCACACCCCCCGACACTCACTCCTCCGTCACTCACACACACCGTCACTCACACCCCCGTCACTCACACCCCCGTCACTCAGACCCCCGTCACTCACACCCCCCCGTCACTCACACCCCCGTCAGTCACACACCCCCGTCACTCACACCCCCCTGACACTCGCACCCCGTCACTCACACACCCCGTCACTCACACCCTGTCACTCACACCCCCCGACACTCACACCCTGTCACTCACACACCCCGTCACTCACACCCTGTCACTCATACCCCCATCACTCATAAACGCACGTCACTCACACCCCCGTCACTCACAAACCCACGTCACTGACACCCCCCGTCACTCACACCCCCGTCACTCACACACCCCCGTCACTCACACAGCCCTTCACTCACAACCACGTCACTCACACACCCCGTCACGCACACTCTCCGTCACTCACACCCCGTCACTCACACACCCGTCACTCACAGACCCCGTCACTCACACACCCCGTCACTCACACTCCGTCACTCACACACCCTGTCATTCACAGCCCTCATCACTGACACCCCCCGTCACGCACACCCCCGTCGCTCACACACCCCGTCACTCACACCCCCGTCACTCACACCCTCCCGACACTCACACACCCCGTCACTCACACCCCGTCACTCACAGCCCCCGTCACTCACACAACTCCGTCACTCACACCCCGTCACTCACACACCCCCGTCACTCACACCCTCGTCACTCACACCCCGCCCGTCACTCACACACCCGTCACTCACACACATCGCGTCACTCACACACCCCGTCACTCATACCCCCTGTCACTCACACACCCTTGTCACTCACACCCCGTCGTTCACACACCCCGTCACTTACACACCCCGTCACTCACACACCGTCACTCACACCCCCCCGTCACTCACACCCCCCGTCACTCACACACCCCGTCACTCACACACCCAGGTCACTCACACCCCCATCACTCACACCCCCCGTCACTCACACCCCGTCATTCACACCCCATCACTCACACCCCTGTCACTCACACACCCCGTCACTCACACCCCCGTCACTCACACCCCCGTCACTCACAACCCCGTCACTCACACCCCGTCACTCACACCCCCGACACTCACACCCTGTCACTCACACACCCTGTCACTCAAACCCAGTCACTCACACAAGTCACTCACACCCCCCGTCACTCACACCCCCCGTCACTCACACCCCGTCACTCACACCACATCACTCACACCCTGTCACTCACACACCCCGTTACTCAGACCCCCGTCACTCACACCCCCGTCACTCATACCCCCGTCACTCACACCCGTCACTCACACCCCCGTCACTCACACCCTGTCACTCACCCACCCTGTCACTCACACACCCCCGTCACTCACACACCCTGTCACTCACAACCCCGTCACTCACACCGGTCACTCACACACCCGTCACACACATTCCCCGTCACTCACACACCGTCACTCACACACCGTCACTCACACCCCCCGACACTCACACACCCCCGTCACTCACACCCCCGTCACTCACACCCCCGTCACTCACACCCCGTCACTCACACAGCCCGTCACACCCAACCCCGTCACTCACACACCCCCGTCATTCAAACCCCCCATCACTCACACACCCGTCGCTCACACACCCCCATCACTCTCACACCCCGTCACTCACACCCTGTCACTCACACATCCCGACACTCACACACCCTGTCACTCACATCCCGTTACTCACACCCCGTCACTCACACCCTCCGTCACTCACACACCCTGTCACTCACACACCCCGTCACTCACACACCCCGTCACTCACAAACCCCGTCACTCACACACCCCTGTCACTCACACACCCTTCACTCACACACCCCGTCACGCACACTCTCCGTCACTCACACCCCGTCACTCACACACCCCGTCACTCACAGACCCCGTCACTCACACACCCCGTCACTCACACACCCTGTCATTCACAGCCCTCATCACTGACACCCCCCGTCACGCACACCCCCGTCGCTCACACACCCCGTCACTCACACCCCCGTCACTCACACCCTCCCGACACTCACACACCCCGTCACTCACACCCCCGTCACTCACAGCCCCCGTCACTCACACAACTCCGTCACTCACACCCCGTCACTCACACACCCCGTCACTCACACACCGCGTCACTCACACACCCCGTCACTCATACCCCCTGTCACTCACACACCCTTGTCACTCACACCCCGTCACTCACACACCCCGTCACTTACACACCCCGTCACTCACACACCGTCACTCACACCCCCCCGTCACTCACACACCCCCGTCACTCACACCCCCCGACACTCACACACCCCTGTCAATCACACACCCCCGTCACTCACACACCCAGGTCACTCACACCCCCAACACTCACACCCCCCGTCACTCACACCCCGTCATTCACACCCCATCACTCACACCCTGTCACTCACACACTCCCGTCACTCACACACCCCTTCACTCACACCCCCATCACTCACACACCCCCGTCACTCACAACCACGTCACTCACACACCCCCGTCACTCACACCCCGTCAGTCACACACCCCCGTCACTCATACACCCCCATCACTCACACCCCGTCACTCACACCCCGACGCTCACACTCCTTCACTCACACACCCCCTCACATACCCCCATCACTCATAAACCCACGTCACTCACACCCCCGTCACTCACAAACCGACGTCACTGACACCTCCCGTCACTCACACCCCCGTCACTCACACACCCCCGTCACTCACAACCACGTCACTCACACACCCCCGTCACTCACACACCCCTGTCAATCACACACCCCCGTCACTCACACCCCCCCGTCACTCACACACCCCGTCACTCACACACCGCGTCACTCACACACCCAGGTCACTCACACCCCCATCACTCACACCCCCCGTCACTCACACCCCGTCACTCACACCCCATCACTCACACCCTGTCACTCACACACCCCGTCACTCAGACCCCCGTCACTCACACCCCCGTCACTCACAAACCCGTCACTCACACCCCATCACTCACACCCCCGTCACTCACACCAGTCACTCACACCCCCTGTCACTCACACACTCCGTCACTCACACACCCTGTCACTCACACCCCCGTCACTCACACCGGTCACTCACACCCCCGTCACACACATTCCCGGTCACTCACACCCCGTCACTCACACCCCCGTCACTCACACCCCCCGACACTCACACCCCCCCGTTACTCACACCCCCGACACTCACATCCCCGTCACTCACACCCCGTCACTCACACACCCCGTCACACACACCCCCGTCACTCACACACCCCCGTCACTCACAACCCCGTCACTCACACCCCCCATCACTCACACACCCGTCACTCACACACCCCCGTCACTCTCACCCCCCCGTCACTCACACCCCGTCACTCACACCCCGTCACTCACACTCCCCGTCACTCATACACCCCCGTCACACACACACCCGTCACTCACACACCCCGACACTCACATACCCCCCTCATTCACACCCCCCGACACTCACACCCTGTCACTCACACACCCCGTCACTCACACCCCGTCACTCACACCCCCGTCACTCTCACCTCCCGTCACTCAGACGCCCGTCACTCACACATCCGTCACTCACACCCCGTCACTCACACACCCCGTGACTCACACCCCCGTCACTCACAAACCCCGTCACTCACACCCCGTCACTCACACCCCGTCACTCACACACCCCGT
This sequence comes from Mobula birostris, assembly GCF_030028105.1. NCBI lineage: Eukaryota > Metazoa > Chordata > Chondrichthyes > Myliobatiformes > Myliobatidae > Mobula > Mobula birostris. The sequence goes on from NW_027275112.1 coordinate 39,057, forward strand.
CACTCATACACCCCAGTCACGCACACCCCCCGACACTCACACACCCCTGTCAATCACACACCCCCGTCACTCACACACCCAGGTCACTCACACCCCCAACACTCACACCCCCCGTCACTCACACCCCGTCATTCACACCCCATCACTCACACCCTGTCACTCACACACTCCCGTCACTCACACACCCCTTCACTCACACCCCCATCACTCACACACCCCCGTCACTCACAACCACGTCACTCACACACCCCCGTCACTCACACCCCGTCAGTCACACACCCCCGTCACTCATACACCCCCATCACTCACACCCCGTCACTCACACCCCGACGCTCACACTCCTTCACTCACACACCCCCTCACATACCCCCATCACTCATAAACCCACGTCACTCACACCCCCGTCACTCACAAACCGACGTCACTGACACCTCCCGTCACTCACACCCCCGTCACTCACACACCCCCGTCACTCACAACCACGTCACTCACACACCCCCGTCACTCACACACCCCTGTCAATCACACACCCCCGTCACTCACACCCCCCCGTCACTCACACACCCCGTCACTCACACACCGCGTCACTCACACACCCAGGTCACTCACACCCCCATCACTCACACCCCCCGTCACTCACACCCCGTCACTCACACCCCATCACTCACACCCTGTCACTCACACACCCCGTCACTCAGACCCCCGTCACTCACACCCCCGTCACTCACAAACCCGTCACTCACACCCCATCACTCACACCCCCGTCACTCACACCAGTCACTCACACCCCCTGTCACTCACACACTCCGTCACTCACACACCCTGTCACTCACACCCCCGTCACTCACACCGGTCACTCACACCCCCGTCACACACATTCCCGGTCACTCACACCCCGTCACTCACACCCCCGTCACTCACACCCCGTCACTCACACACCCCGTCACACACACCCCCGTCACTCACACACCCCCGTCACTCACAACCCCGTCACTCACACCCCCCATCACTCACACACCCGTCACTCACACACCCCCGTCACTCTCACCCCCCCGTCACTCACACCCCGTCACTCACACCCCGTCACTCACACTCCCCGTCACTCATACACCCCCGTCACACACACACCCGTCACTCACACACCCCGACACTCACATACCCCCCTCATTCACACCCCCCGACACTCACACCCTGTCACTCACACACCCCGTCACTCACACCCCGTCACTCACACCCCCGTCACTCTCACCTCCCGTCACTCAGACGCCCGTCACTCACACATCCGTCACTCACACCCCGTCACTCACACACCCCGTGACTCACACCCCCGTCACTCACAAACCCCGTCACTCACACCCCGTCACTCACACCCCGTCACTCACACACCCCGTCACTCATACACCCCAGTCACGCACACACCCGTCACTCACACCCCGTCACTCACACCCCACCGACATTCACACCCCGTCACTCACACCCCCCCGTCACTCACACACCCCGTCACTCACAACCACGTCACTCACACACCCCCGTCACTCACACCCCGTCACTCACACACCCCCGTCACTCATACACCCCCTTCACTCACACACCCCGTCACTCACACCGCGACACTCACACCCCGTCACTCAGACCCCTCACTCATACCCCCATCACTCACACACCCCCTCACTCACAACCCCGTCACTCACAAACCCACGTCACTCACACCCGCCGTCACTCACACCCCCGTCACTCACACACCCCCGTCACTCACACACCCCGTCACTCACACCCCCCCGTCACTCACGCACCCCGTCACTCACACACCCTTTCACTCACACACCCCTGTCAATCACACACCCCCGTCACTCTCACCTCCCGTCACTCAGACGCCGGTCACTCACACATCCGTCACTCACACACCCCGTCACTCACATCCCCGTCACTCACACACCGCATCACTCACACACTCCCGACACTCACTCCCCCATCACTCACACTCCCCGTCACTCACACACCCCGTCACTCACACACCCCGTCACTCACACCCCCGTCACTCACACACCCCGTCACTAACACACCCCATCACTCACACACCCCCGACACTCACTCCCCCATCACTCACACACCCCGTCACTCACACACCCCCGTCAATCACACACACCTGTCACTCACACACCCCTTCAATCACACACCCCCGTCACTCTCACCTCCACTCACTCACACCCCCGTCACTCACACATCCATCACTCACACCCCCCCGACACTGACATTCCCGTCACTCACACCCCCCGACACTCACTCCTCCGTCACTCACACACCCCGTCACTCACACCCCCGTCACTCACACCCCCGTCACTCAGACCCCCGTCACTCACACCCCCCCGTCACTCACACCCCCGTCAGTCACACACCCCCGTCACTCACACCCCCCTGACACTCGCACCCCGTCACTCACACACCCCGTCACTCACACCCTGTCACTCACACCCCCCGACACTCACACCCTGTCACTCACACACCCCGTCACTCACACCCTGTCACTCATACCCCCATCACTCATAAACGCACTTCACTCACATCCCCGTCACTCACAAATCCACGTCACTGACACCCCCCGTCACTCACACCCCCGTCACTCACACACCCCCGTCACTCACACAGCCCTTCACTCACAACCACGTCACTCACACACCCCCGTCACTCACACACCCCTGTCAATCACACACCCCCGTCACTCACATCCCCCCGTCACTCACACACCCCGTCACTCACACACCGCGTCACTCACACACCCAGGTCACTCACACCCCCATCACTCACACCCCCCGTCACCCACACCCCGTCACTCACACCCCATCACTCACACCCTGTCACTCACACACCCCGTCACTCAGACCCCCGTCACTCACACCCCCGTCACTCACAAACCCGTCACTCACACCCCATCACTCACACACCCCGTCACTCACACACCCTGTCACTCACACCCCCGTCACTCACACCGGTCACTCACACCCCCGTCACACACATTCCCGGTCACTCACACCCCGTCACTCACACCCCGTCACTCACACCCCCGTCACTCACAACCCCCGACACTCACACACCCCCGTTACTCACACCCCCGCCACTCAGATCCCCGTCACTCACACCCCGTCACTCACACACCCCGTCACACACACCCCCGTCACTCACACACCCCCGTCACTCACACCCCCGTCACTCACACCCCCCATCACTCACACACCCGTCACTCACACACCCCCGTCACTCTCACCCCCCCGTCACTCACACCCCGTCACTCACACCACGTCACTCACACTCCCCGTCACTCATACACCCCCGTCACACACACACCCGTCACTCACACACCCCGACACTCACACACCCCCGTCATTCACACCCCCCGACACTCACATCCTGTCACACACACCCCGTCACTCACACCCCGTCACTCACACACCACCGACATTCACACCCCGTCACTCACACCCCCCCGTCACTCACACACCCCGTCACTCACACCCCCATCACTCACACACCCCCGCTCACAACCACGTCACTCACACACCCCAGTCACTCACACCCCGTCACTCACACACCCCCGTCACTCATACACCCCCGTCACTCACAAACCCACGTCACTCACACCCCCCGTCACTCACACCCCCGTCACTCACACACCCCCGTCACTCACACACCCCGTCACTCACACACCCCGTCACTCACACACCCTGTCACTCACACACCCCTGTCAATCACACACCCCCGTCACTCTCACCTCCCGTCACTCAGACGCCCGTCACTCACACATCCGTCACTCACACCCCGTCGCTCACACACCCCGTGACTCACACCCTCGTCACTCACAAACCCCGTCAATCACACCCCGTCACTCACACCCCGTCACTCACACACCCCGTCACTCATACACCCCCGTCACACACACACCCGTCACTCACACACCCCGACACTCACACACCCCCGTCATTCACACCCGCCCCCGACACTACCCTGTCACTCACACACCCCGTCACTCTCACCTCCCGTCACTCAGACACCCGTCACTCACACATCCGTCACTCACACCCCGTCACTCACACACCCCGTGACTCACACCCCCGTCACTCACAAACCCCGTCACTCACACCCCGTCACTCACACCCCGTCACTCACACACCCCGTCACTCTTACACCCCCGTCACACACACACCCGTCACTCACACACCCCGACACTCACACCCCCCCGTCATTCACACCCCCCGACACTCACACCCTGTCACTCACACACCCCGTCACTCACACCCCGTCACTCAGACCCCACCGACATTCACACCCCGTCACTCACACCCCCCCGTCACTCACACACCCCGTCACTCACTACCACGTCACTCACACACCCCCGTCACTCACACCCCGTCACTCACACACCCCCGTCACTCATACAACCCCGTCACTCACACACCCCGTCACTCACACCGCGACACTCACACCCCGTCACTCAGACCCCTCACTCATACCCCCATCACTCACACACCCCCTCACTCACACCCCCCGTCACTAACAAACCCACGTCACTCACACCCCCCGTCACTCACACCCCCGTCACTCACACACCCCCGTCACTCACACACCCCGTCACTCACACCCCCCCGTCACTCACACACCCCGTCACTCACACACCCTTTCACTCACACACCCCTGTCAATCACACACCCCCGTCACTCTCACCTCCCGTCACTCAGACGCCGGTCACTCACACATCCGTCACTCACACACCCCGTCACTCACATCCCCGTCACTCACACACCGCATCACTCACACACCCCCGACACTCACTCCCCCATCACTCACACTCCCCGTCACTCACACACCCCGTCACTCACACACCCCGTCACTCACACTCCCGTCACTCACACACCCCCATCACTAACACACCCCATCACTCACACACCCCCGACACTCACTCCCCCATCACTCACACACCCCGTCACTCACACACCCCGTCACTCACACCCCCGTCACTCACACACCCCCGTCAATCACACACACCTGTCACTCACACACCCCTTCAATCACACACCCCCGTCACTCTCACCTCCACTCACTCACACCCCCGTCACTCACACATCCATCACTCACACCCCCCCGACACTGACATTCCCGTCACTCACACCACCCATCACTCACACCCCCCCGACACTCACTCCTCCGTCACTCACACACACCGTCACTCACACCCCCGTCACTCACACCCCCGTCACTCAGACCCCCGTCACTCACACCCCCCCGTCACTCACACCCGCGTCAGTCACACACCCCCGTCACTCACACTCCCCTGACACTCACACCCCGTCACTCACACACCCCGTCACTCACACCCTGTCACTCACACCCCCCGACACTCACACCCTGTCACTCACACACCCCGTCACTCACACGCTGTCACTCCTACCCCCATCACTCATAAACGCACGTCACTCACACCCCCGTCACTCACAAACCCACGTCACTGACACCCCCCGTCACTCACACCCCCGTCACTCACACACCCCCGTCACTCACACACCCCTTCACTCACACCCCCATCACTCACACACCCCCGTCACTCACAACCACGTCACTCACACACCCCCGTCACTCACACACCCTGTCACTCAAACCCTGTCACTCACACCAATCACTCACACCCCCTTTCACTCACACACCCCGTCACTCACACACCCTGTCACTCACACCCCCGTCACTCACATCGGTCACTCACACCCCCGTCACACACATTCCCGGTCACTCACACCCCGTCACTCACACCCCGTCACTCACACCCCCCGACACTCAAACACCCCCGTTACTCACACCCCCGTCACTCACATCCCCGTCACTCACATCCCGTCACTCACCACACCCCGTCACACACACCCCCGTCACTCACACACCTCCGTCACTCACACCCCCCGTCACTCACACCCCCCATCACTCACACACCCGTCACTCACACACACCCCCGTCACTCTCACCCCCCCGTCACTCCACCCCGTCACTCACACCCCGTCACTCACACTCCCGTCACTCATACACCCCCCGTCACACACACACCCGTCACTCACACACCCCGACAGTCACACACCCCCGTCATTCACACCTCCCGACACTCACATCCTGTCACTCACACACCCCGTCACTCACACCCCGTCACTCACACACCACCGACATTCACACCCCGTCACTCACACCCCCCCGTCACTCACACACCCCGTCACTCACACCCCCATCACTCACACACCCCCGTCACTCACAACCACGTCACTCACACACCCCAGTCACTCACACCCCGTCACTCACACACCCCCGTCACTCATACACCCCCGTCACTCACAAACCCACGTCACTCACACCCCCCGTCACTCACACCCCCGTCACTCACACACCCCCGTCACTCACACACCCCGTCACTCACACACCCCGTCACTCACACACCCTGTCACTCACACACCCCTGTCAATCACACACCCCGTCACTCTCACCTCCCGTCATTCAGACGCCCGTCACTCACACATCCGTCACTCACACCCCGTCACTCACACACCCCGTGACTCACACCCCCGTCACTCACAAACCCCGTCACTCACACCCCGTCACTCACACCCCGTCACTCATACACCCCGTCACTCCTACACCCCCGTCACACACACACCCGTCACTCACACACCCCGACACTCACACACCCCCGTCATTCACACCCCCCGACACTCACACCCTGTCACTCACACACCCCGTCACTCACACCCCGTCACTCACACCCCACCGACATTCACACCCCGTCACTCACACCCCCCCGTCACTCACACACCCCGTCACTCACACCCCCATCACTCACACACCCCCGTCACTCACAACCACGTCACTCACACACCCCCGTCACTCACACCCCGTCACTCACACACCCCGTCACTCATACACCCCCGTCACTCACACACCCCGTCACTCACACGCGACACTCACACCCCGTCACTCAGACCCCTCACTCATGCCCCCATCACTCACACACCCCCTCACTCACACCCCCGTCACTCACAAACCCACGTCACTCACACCCCCCCGTCACTCACACCCCCGTCACTCACACACCCCCGTCAATCACACACACCTGTCACTCACAGACCCCTTCAATCACACACCCCGTCACTCACACCCCCCCGTCACTCACACACCCCGTCACTCACACACCCTTTCACTCACACACCCCTGTCAATCACACACCCCCGTCACTCTCACCTCCCGTCACTCAGACGCCGGTCACTCACACATCCGTCACTGACACACCCCGTCACTCACATCCCCGTCACTCACACACCGCATCACTCACACACCCCCGACACTCACTCACCCATCACTCACACTCCCCGTCACTCACACACCCCGTCACTCACACACCCCGTCACTCACACCCCCGTCACTCACACACCCCGTCACTAACACACCCCATCACTCACACACCCCCGACACTCACTCCCCCATCACTCACACACCCCGTCACTCACACACCCCGTCACTCACACACCCCGTCACTCCACACCCCCGTCACTCACACACCCCGTCAATCACACACACCTGTCACTCACACACCCCTTCAATCACACACACCTGTCACTCACACACCCCTTCAATCACACACCCCCGTCACTCTCACCTCCACTCACTCACACCCCCGTCACTCACACATCCATCACTCACACCCCCCCGACACTGACATTCCCGTCACTCACACCACCCATCACTCACACCCCCCCGATACTCACTCCTCCGTCACTCACACACCCCGTCACCCACACCCCCGTCACTCACACCCCCGTCACTCAGACCCCCGTCACTCACACCCCCCCCGTCACTCACACCCCCGTCACTCACACCCCCGTCAGTCACACACCCCCCGTCACTCATACCCCCCTGACACTCACACCCCGTCACTCACACACCCCGTCACTCACACCCTGTCACTCACACCCCCCGACACTCACACCCTGTCACTCACACACCCCGTCACTCACACCCTGTCACTCACACACCCTGTCACTCAAACCCGGTCACTCACACACCCTGTCACTCACACCCCCGTCACTCACACCGGTCACTCACACCCCCGTCACACACATTCCCCGTCACTCACACCCCGTCACTCACACCCCGTCACTCACACCCCCGTGACTCACAACCCCCGGCACTCACACACCCCCGTCCACTCACAAACCCCCGTCACTCACACCCCCGTCACTCACACCCCCCATCACACACACCCGTCACTCACACACCCCCGTCACTCTCACCCCCCCTTCACTCACACCCCCGTCACTCACACCCCGTCACTCACACACCCCGTGACTCACACCCCCGTCACTCACAAACCCCGTCATTCACACCCCGTTACTCACACCCCGTCACTCACACACCCCGTCACTCATACACCCCCGTCACACACACACCCGTCACTCACACACCCGACACTCACACACCCCCGTCATTCACACCCCCCGACACTCACACCCTGTCAATCACACACCCCGTCACTCACACCCCACCGACATTCACACCCCGTCACACACACCCCCCAGTCACTCACACACCCCGTCAATCACACCCCCCTCACTCACACACCCCCGTCACTCACGACCACGTCACTCACACACCCCGTCACTCACACCCCGTCACTCACACACCCCCGTCACTCATACACCCCCCGTCACTCACACACCCCGTCACTCACACCCCGACATTCACACCCCGTCACTCACACCCCTCACTCATACCCCCATCACTCACACACCCCCTCACTCACACCCCCGTCACTCACACCGCCGTCACTCACACACCCCCGTCACTCACACACCCCGTCACTCACACACCCCGTCACTCACATCCCCCGTCACTCACACACCCCGTCACTCACACACCCTGTCACTCACACAACCCTGTCAATCACACACCCCCGTCACTCTCACCTCCCGTCACTCAGACGCCCGTCACTCACACATCCGTCACTCACACCCCGTCACTCACACACCCGTCACTCACACACCCAGACACTCACACACCCCCGTCATTCACACCCCCCGACACTCACACCCTGTCACTCACACACCCAGTCACTCACACCCCACCGACATTCACATCCCGTCACTCACACCCCCCCGTCACTCACACACCCCGTCACTCACACCCCCATCACTCACACAACCCCGTCACTCACAACCACGTCACTCACACACCCCCGTCAGTCACACCCCGTCACTCACACACCCCCGTCACTCATACACCCCCGTCACTCACACACCCCGTCACTCGCACCCCGACACTCACACGCCGTCACTCACACCCCTCACTCATACCCCCATCACTCACACACCCCCTCACTCACACCCCCGTTACTCACAAACCCACGTCACTCACACCCCCCGTCACTCACACCCCCGTCACTCACACACCCCCGTCACTCACACACCCCGTCACTCACACACCCCGTCACTCACACCCCCCCGTCACTCACACAGCCGTCACTCACACACCCTGTCACTCACACACCCCTGTCAATGACACACCCCCGTCACTCTAACCTCCCGTCACTCAGACGCCCGTCACTCACACATCCGTCACTCACACACCCCGTCACTCACATCCCCGTCACTCACACACCCCCGACACTCACTCCCCCATCACTCACACACCCACGTCAATCACACACACCTGTCACTCACACACCCCTGTCAATCACACACCCCCGTCACTCTCACCTCCACTCACTCACACCCCCGTCACTCACACTTCCGTCACTCACACCCCCCCGACACTGACATTCCGTCACTTACACCACCCATCACTCACATCCCCCCGAAACTCACTCCTCCGTCACTCACACACCCCGTCACTCACACCCCCGTCACTCACACCCCCGTCACTCAGACCCCCGTCACTCACACCCCCCGTCACTCACACCCCCGTCAGTCACACACCCCCCGTCACTCACACCCCCCTGACACTCACACCCCGTCACTCACACACTCCGTCACTCACACCCTGTCACTCACACCCCCCGACACTCACACTCTGTCACTCATACACCCCGTCACTCACACCCCGTCACTCACACCCCCGTCACTCACACCCCCGTCACTCACACCCCGTCAATCTCACCCCGTCATTCACACCCCCCGACACTCACACCCCCGTCACTCACACACCGTCACTCACACCCCCCCGTCACTCACACCCCCGTCACTCACACCCCCCGTCACTCACACACCCCGTCACTCACACCCCACCGTCACTCACACACCCCGTCACTCACACACCCTTTCACTCACACACCCCTGTCAATCACACACCCCCGTCACTCTCACCTCCCGTCACTCAGACGCCGGTCACTCACATCCCCGTCACTCACACACCGCATCACTCACACACCCACGACACTCACTCCCCCATCACTCATACTCCCCGTCACTCACACACCCCGTCACTCACACACCTCGTCCACTCACCCCCATCACTCACACACCCCGTCACTAACACACCCCGTCACTCACACACCCCCGACACTCACTCCCCCCATCATTCACACACCCCGTCACTCACACACCCCGTCACTCACACACCCCGTCACTCACACCCCCGTCACTCACACACCCCCGTCAATCACACACACCTGTCACTCACAGACCCCTTCAATCACACACCCCCGTCACTCTCACCTCCACTCACTCACACCTCCGTCACTCACACATCCATCACTCACAGCCCCCCGACACTGACATTCCCGTCACTCACACCACCCATCACTCACACCCCCCCGACACTCACTCCTCCGTCACTCACACACCCCGTTATTCACACCCCCGTCACTCACACCCCCGTCACTCAGACCCCCGTCACTCACACCCCCCGTCACTCACACCCCCGTCAGTCACACACCCCCGTCACTCACACCCCCATGACACTCACACCCCGTCACTCACACACCCCGTCACTCACACCCTGTCACTCACACCCCCCGACACTCACACCCTGTCACTCACACACCCCTCACTCACACCCTGTCACTCACACACCCTGTCACTCAAACCCGGTCACTCACACCAGTCACTCACACGCCCTGTCACTCACACACCCCGTCACTCACACACCCTGTCACTCACACCCCCGTCACTCACACCGGTCACTCACACCCCCGTCACACACATTCCCCGTCACTCACACCCCGTCACTCACACCCCGTCACTCACACCCCCGTCACTCACACCCCCCCGACACTCACACACCCCCGTCACTCACAAACCCCCGTCACTCACACCCCCGTCACTCACACCCCCCATCACTCACACACCCGTCACTCACACACCCCCGTCACTCTCACCCCCCCGTCACTCACACCCCCGTCACTCACACCCCGTCACTCACACACCCCGTGACTCACACCCCCGTCACTCACAAACCCCGTCATTCACACCCCGTCACTCACACCCTGTCACACACACACCCGTCACTCACACACCCCGACACTCACAGACCCCCGTCATTCACACCCCCCGACACTCACACCCTGTCACTCACACACCCCGTCACTCACACCCCGTCACTCACACCCCACCGACATTCACACCCCGTCACTGACACCCCCCCGTCACTCACACACCCCGTCACTCACACCCCCCTCACTCACACACCCCCGTCACTCACAACCACGTCACTCACACACCCCTCGTCACTCACACCCCGTCACTCACACACCCCCGTCACTCATACACCCCCGTCACTCACACACCCCGTCACTCACACCCCGACATTCACACCCCGTCACTCACACCCCTCACTCATACCCCATCACTCACACACCCCGTCACTCACACACCCTGTCACTCACACACCCCTGTCAATCACACACCCCCGTCACTTCACCTCCCGTCACTCAGACGCCCGTCACTCACACATCCGTCACTCACACCCCGTCACTCACACACCCCGTGACTCACACCCCCGTCACTCACAAACCCCGTCACTCACACCCCGTCACTCACACCCCGTCACTCACACACCCCGTCACTCATACACCCCCGTCGCACACACACCCGTCACTCACACACCCCCGACACTCACACACCCCCGTCATTCACACCCCCCGACACTCACACCCTGTCACTCACACACCCAGTCACTCACACCTCACCGACATTCACACCCCGTCACTCACACCCCCCCGTCACTCACACACCCCGTCACTCACACCCCCATCACTCACACACCCCCGTCACTCACAACCACGTCACTCACACACCCCCGTCACTCACACCCCGTCACTCACACACCCCCGTCACTCATACACCCCCGTCACTCACACACCCCGTCATTCACACCCCGACTCTCACACCCCGTCACTCACACCCCTCACTCATACCCCCATCACTCACACACCCCCTCACTCACACCCCCGTTACTCACAAACCCACGTCACTCACACCCCCCGTCACTCACACCCCCGTCACTCACACACCCCCGTCACTCACACACCCGTCACTCACACACCCCGTCACTCACACCCCCCCGTCACTCACACACCCCGTCACTCACACACCCTGTCACTCACACACCCCAGTCAATCACACACCCCCGTCACTCTCACCTCCCGTCACTCAGACGCCCGTCACTCACACACCCCGTCACTCACACACCCTGTCACTCACACCCACGTCACTCACACCGGTCACTCACACCCCCGTCACACACATTCCCCGTCACTCACACCCCGTCACTCACACCCCGTCACTCACACCCCCGTCACTCACACCCCCGACACTCACACACCCCCGTCACTCACAAACCCCCGTCACTCACACCCCCGTCACTCACACCCCCCATCACTCACACACCCGTCACTCACACACCCCCGTCACTCTCACCCCCCCGTCACTCCACCCCCGTCACTCACACCCCGTCACTCACACACCCCGTGACTCACACCCCCGTCACTCACAAACCCCGTCATTCACACCCCGTCACTCACACCCCGTCACACACACACCCGTCACTCACACACCCCGACACTCACAGACCCCCGTCATTCACACCCCCCGACACTCACACCCTGTCACTCACACACCCCGTCACTCACACCCCGTCACTCACACCCCACCGACATTCACACCCCGTCACTGACACCCCCCCGTCACTCACACACCCCGTCACTCACACCCCCCTCACTCACACACCCCCGTCACTCACAACCACGTCACTCACACACCCCCGTCACTCACACCCCGTCACTCACACACCCCCGTCACTCATACACCCCCGTCACTCACACACCCCGTCACTCACACCCCGACATTCACACCCCGTCACTCACACCCCTCACTCATACCCCCATCACTCACACACCCCGTCACTCACACACCCTGTCACTCACACACCCCTGTCAATCACACACCCCCGTCACTCTCACCTCCCGTCACTCAGACGCCCGTCACTCACACATCCGTCACTCACACCCCGTCACTCACACACCCCGTGACTCACACCCCCGTCACTCACAAACCCCGTCACTCACACCCCGTCACTCACACCCCGTCACTCACACACCCCGTCACTCATACACCCCCGTCACACACACACCCGTCACTCACACACCCCGACACTCACACACCCCCGTCATTCACACCCCCCGACACTCACACCCTGTCACTCACACACCCAGTCACTCACACCTCACCGACATTCACACCCCGTCACTCACACCCCCCCGTCACTCACACACCCCGTCACTCACACCCCCATCACTCACACACCCCGTCACTCACAACCACGTCACTCACACACCCCCGTCACTCACACCCCGTCACTCACACACCCCCGTCACTCATACACCCCCGTCACTCACACACCCCGTCATTCACACCCCGACTCTCACACCCCGTCACTCACACCCCTCACTCATACCCCCATCACTCACACACCCCCTCACTCACACCCCCGTTACTCACAACCCACGTCACTCACACCCCCCGTCACTCACACCCCCGTCACTCACACACCCCCGTCACTCACACACCCCGTCACTCACACACCCCGTCACTCACACCCCCCCGTCACTCACACACCCCGTCACTCACACACCCTGTCACTCACACACCCCAGTCAATCACACACCCCCGTCACTCTCACCTCCCGTCACTCAGACGCCCGTCACTCACACACCCCGTCACTCACACACCCTGTCACTCACACCCCCGTCACTCACACCGGTCACTCACACCCCCGTCACACACATTCCCCGTCACTCACACACCGTCACTCACACCCCGTCACTCACACCCCCGTCACTCACACCCCCCGACACTCACACACCCCCGTCACTCACAAACCCCCGTCACTCACACCCCCCGTCACTCACACCCCCCATCACTCACACACCCGTCACTCACACACCCCCTCACTCACACCCCCGTTACTCACAAACCCCGTCACTCACACCCCCCGTCACTCACACCCCCGTCACTCACACACCCCCGTCACTCACACACCACGTCACTCACACACCCCGTCACTCACACCCCCCCGTCACTCACACACCCCGTCACTCACACACCCTGTCACTCACACACCCCTGTCAATCACACACCCCCGTCACTCTCACCTCCCGTCACTCAGACGCCCGTCACTCACACATCCGTCACTCACACACCCCGTCACTCACATCCCCGTCACTCACACACCGCATCACTCACACACCCCCGACACTCACTCCACCATCACTCACACTCCCCGTCGCTCACACACCCCGTCACTCCACACACCCCGTCACTCACACCCCCGTCACTCACACACCCCCGTCAATCACACACACCTGTCACTCACACACCCCTGTCAATCACACACCCCGTCACTCTCACCTCCACTCACTCACACCCCCGTCACTCACACTTCCGTCACTCACACCCTCCCGACACTGACATTCCCGTCACTTACACCACCAATCACTCACACCCCCCCGACACTCACTCCTCCGTCACTCACACACCCGTCACTCACACCCCCGTCACTCACACCCCCGTCACTCAGACCCCTTTCACTCACACCCCCCCGTCACTCACACCCCCGTCAGTCACACACCCCCGTCACTCACACCCCCCTGACACTCACACCCCGTCACTCACACACCCCGTCACTCACACCCTGTCACTCACACCCCCCGACACTCACACTCTGTCACTCACACACCCCGTCACTCACACCCTCGTCACTCACACCCCCGTCACTCACACCCCGTCACTCTCACCCCGTCATTCACAACCCCCGACACTCACACCCCGTCACTCACACACCGTCACTCACACCCCCCGTCACTCACACCCTTCGTCACTCACACACCCCCGTCACTCACACCCCCTCACTCACACACCCCCGACACTCACTCCCCCATCACTCACACCCCGTCACTCACACACCCCGTCACTCACACCCCCGTCACTCACACACCCCGTCACTGACACACCCGTCACACACACACCCCCGTCACTCACACACCCGTCACTCACACCCCCGTCACTCATAACCCACGTCACTCACACCCCGTCACTCACACCCCCGTCACACACAACCCCGTCACTCACACACCCCGACACTCACAGACCCCCGTCACTCACACCCCGTCATTCACACCCCCCGACACTCACACCCTGTCACTCACACACCCCCGTCACTCACAACCATGTCACTCACACACCCCCGTCACCTACACCCCGTCAGTCACACACCCCCGGCACTCATACACACGCATCACTCACACCCCGTCACTCACACCCCGACACTCACACTCCGCCACTCACACACCCCCTCACTCATACCCCCATCACTCACAATCCCACGTCACTCACACCCCCGTCACTCACAAACCCACGTCACTGACACCCCCCGTCACTCACATCCCCGTCACTCACACACCCCCGTCACTCACACACCCCGTCACTCACACACCCCGTCACTCACAGCCCCCCGTCACTCACACACCCCGTCACTCACACACCCTGTCACTCACACACCCTGTCACTCACACACCCCTGTATATCACACACCCCCGTCACTCTCACCTCCCGTCACTCACACACTCCCGTCACTCACACAGCCGTCACTCACACACCCCGTCACTCACATCCCCGTCACTCACACCCCCGTCAATCACACACCCCTGTCACTCACACACCCCTGTCAATCACACACACCCGTCACTCTCACCTCCCGTCACTCACACCCCCGTCACTCACACATCCGTCACTCACACCCCGCCGACACTCACATCCCCGTCACTCACACCACCCATCACTCACACCCCCCCGACACTCACTCCTCCGTCACTCACACACCCCGTCACTCACACCCCCCCGACACTCACATCCCCGTCACTCACACCACCCATCACTCACACCCCCCCGACACTCACTCCTCCGTCACTCACACACCCCGTCACTCACAACCCCGTCACTCACACCCCGTCACTCACACCCCGTCATTCACACCCCCCGACACTCACACCCCGTCATTCACACACCGTCACTCAGACCCCGTCACTCACACCCCACCGACATTCACACCCCGTCACTCACACCCCCCCGTCACTCACACACCCCGTCACTCACACCCCCCTCACTCACACACCCCCGTCACTCACAAACACGTCACTCACACACCCCCGTCACTCACACCTCGTCACTCACACACCCCCGTCACTCATACACCCCCGTCACTCACACACCCCGTCCACTCACACCCCGACATTCACACCCCGTCACTCACACCCCTCACTCATACCCCCATCACTCACACACCCCCTCACTCACACCCCCGTCACTCACACCCCCGTCACTCACACACCCCCGTCACTCACACACCCCCGTCACTCTCACCTCCCGTCACTCAGACGCCCGTCACTCACACATCCGTCACTCACACCCCGTCACTCACACACCCCGTGACTCACACCCCCGTCACTCACAAACCCCGTCACTCACACCCCGTCACTCACACCCCGTCACTCACACACCCCGTCACTCATACACCCCCGTCACACACACACCCGTCACTCACACACCCCGACACTCACACACCCCCGTCATTCACACCCCCCGACACTCACACCCTGTCACTCACACACCCAGTCACTCACACCTCACCGACATTCACACCCCGTCACTCACACCCCCCCGTCACTCACACACCCCGTCACTCACACACCCATCACTCACACACCCCCATCACTCACAACCACGTCACTCACACACCCCCGTCAATCACACACCCCTGTCACTCACACACCCCTGTTAATCACACACACCCGTCACTCTCACCTCCCGTCACTCACACCCCCGTCACTCACACATCCGTCACTCACACCCCGCCGAAACTCACATCCCCGTCACTCACACCACCCATCACTCACACCCCCCCGACACTCACTCCTCCGTCACTCACACACCCCGTCACTCACACCCCCCCGACACTCACATCCCCGTCACTCACACCACCCATCACTCACACCCCCCCGATACTCACTCCTCCGTCACTCACACACCCCGTCACTCATACACCCCCGTCACACACACACCCGTCACTCACACACCCCGACACTCACACACCCCCGTCATTCACACCCCCCGACACTCACACCCTGTCACTCACACACCCAGTCACTCACACCTCACCGACATTCACACCCCGTCACTCACACCCCCCCGTCACTCACACACCCCGTCACTCACACACCCATCACTCACACACCCCCGTCACTCACAACCACGTCACTCACACACCCCCGTCAATCACACACCCCTGTCACTCACACACCCCTGTCAATCACACACACCCGTCACTCTCACCTCCGTCACTCACACCCCCGTCACTCACACATCCGTCACTCACACCCCGCCGACACTCACATCCCCGTCACTCACACCACCCATCACTCACACCCCCCCGACACTCACTCCTCCGTCACTCACACACCCCGTCACTCACACCCCCCGACACTCACATCCCCGTCACTCACACCACCATCACTCACACCCCCCCGACACTCACTCCTCCGTCACTCACACACCCCGTCACTCACAACCCCGTCACTCACACCCCGTCACTCACACCCCGTCATTCACACCCCCCGACACTCACACCCCGTCAATCACACACAGTCACTCACACCCCCCGTCACTCACACCCCACGTCACTCACACACCCCCGTCACTCAAACACCCCGTCACTCACACCCCCTCACTCACACACCCCTTCACTCACACACCTGTCACTCACACACCCCGTCACTGACACACCCCGTCACTCACACACACCGTCACTCACACCACCCCGTCACTCACACGCCGTCACTCACACCCCCGTCACTCACACACCCCTGTCACTCACACACCCCGTCACTCACACACCCCTGTCACACACACACACCGTCACTCACACATCCCGTCACTCACACATCCCGTCACTCACACTCTCCGTCACTCACACCCCCGTCACTCACACACCCCGTCACTCACACACCCCGTCACTCACACCCTGTCACTCACACACCCTGTCATTCACACCCCTCATCACTCACACCCCCCGTCACGCACACCCCCGTCGCTCAAACACCCCTTCACTCACACACCCCGTCACTCACACCCCCGTCACTCACCCCCCGTCACTCACACACCCCCGTCACTCACACCCCGTCACTCACACACCGTCACTCGCACACCCCCGTCATTCACACCCCCATCACTCACACGCCCCCGTCACTCACAGACCCCGTCACTCACACACCGCGTCACTGACACACCCCGTCACTCACACCCCCTGTCACTCACACACCCCTGTCACTCACACCCCGTCACTCACACACCCCGTCACTCACAAACCCGTCACTCACACCCCCTGTCACTCACACACCGTTACTCACACACCCCCGTCACTCACACACCCCCGTCACTAACACCACCCGACACTGACACACCCCTGTCAATCACACACCCCGTCACTCACACACCCAGGTCACTCACACCCCCATCACTCACACCCCGCGTCACTCACACCCCATCACTCACACCCTGTCACTCACACACCCCTTCACTCACACCCCGTCACTCACAACCCATCACTCACACCCTGTCACTCACACACCCTGTCACTCAAACCCCCGTCACTCACACCCCCGTCACTCACACACCCCCGTCACTCACACCCCCGTCACTCACACCCCCCATCACTCACACACCCGTCACTCACACACCCCCGTCACTCTCACCCCGTGACTCACACACCCCGTGACTCACACCCCCGTCACTCACAAACCCCGTCACTCACACCCCGTCACTCACACCCCGTCACTCACACACCCCGTCACTCATACACCCCCGTCACACACACACCCGTCACTCACACACTCCGACACTCACACCCCCGTCATTCACACCCCCCGACACTCACACCCTGTCACTCACACACCCCGTCACTCACACCCCGTCACTCACACCCCACCGACATTCACACCCCGTCACTCACACACCCCCGTCACTCACACACCCCGTCACTCACACCCCCATCACTCACACACCCCGGCACTCACAACCACGTCACTCACACACCCCGTCACTCACACCCCCGTCACTCACACACCCCCGTACTCATACACCCCCGTCACTCACACACCCCGTCACTCACACCCCGACACTCACACCCCGTCACTCACACCCCTCACTCATACCCCTATCACTCACACACCCCCTCACTCACACCCCCGTCACTCACAAACCCACGTCACTCACACCCCCCGTCACTCACACCCCCGTCACTCACACACCCCCATCACTCACACACCCCGTCACTCACACACCCCGTCACTCACGCACCCTGTCACTCACACACCCCTGTGAATCACACACCCCCGTCACTCTCACCTCCCGTCACTCAGACGCCCGTCACTCACACACCCCGTGACTCACACCCCCGTCACTCACAAACCCCGTCACTCACACCCCGTCACTCACACCCCGTCACTCACACACCCCGTCACTCATAAACCCCTGTCACACACACACCCGTCACTCACACACCCCGACACTCACACACCCCCGTCATTCACACCCCCCGACACTCACACCCTGTCACTCACACACCCCGTCACTCACACACCCCGTCTCTCACACCCCACCGACATTCACACCCCGTCACTCACACCCCCCCGCTACTCACACACCCCGTCACTCACACCCCCATCACTCACACACTCCCGTCACTCACAATCACGTCACTCACACACTCTCGTCACTCACACCCCGTCACTCACACACCCCCGTCACTCATACACCCCGTCACTCACACACCCCGTCACTCACACCCCGACACTCACACCCCGTCACTCACACCCCTCACTCATACCCCCATCACTCACACACCCCCTCACTCACACCCCCGTCACTCACAAACCCACGTCACTCACACCCCCCGTCACTCACACCCCCGTCACTCACACACCCACGTCACTCACACACCCCGTCACTCACACACCCCGTCACTCACACCCCCCCCCCGTCACTCACACACCCCGTCACTCACACACCCTGTCACTCACACACCCCTGTCAATCACACACCCCCGTCACTCTCACCTCCCGTCACTCAGACGCCGGTCACTCACACATCCGTCACTCACACCCCGTCACTCACACCCCACCGACATTCACACCCCGTCACTCACACACCCCCGTCACTCACACACCCCGTCACTCACACCCCCATCACTCACACACCCCGGCACTCACAACCACGTCACTCACACACCCCGTCACTCACACCCCGTCACTCACACACCCCCGTACTCATACACCCCCGTCACTCACACACCCCGTCACTCACACCCCGACACTCACACCCCGTCACTCACACCCCTCACTCATACCCCTATCACTCACACACCCCCTCACTCACACCCCCGTCACTCACAAACCCACGTCACTCACACCCCCCGTCACTCACACCCCCGTCACTCACACACCCCCATCACTCACACACCCCGTCACTCACACACCCCGTCACTCACGCACCCTGTCACTCACACACCCCTGTGAATCACACACCCCCGTCACTCTCACCTCCCGTCACTCAGACGCCCGTCACTCACACACCCCGTGACTCACACCCCCGTCACTCACAAACCCCGTCACTCACACCCCGTCACTCACACCCCGTCACTCACACACCCCGTCACTCATAAACCCCTGTCACACACACACCCGTCACTCACACACCCCGACACTCACACACCCCCGTCATTCACACCCCCCGACACTCACACCTGTCACTCACACACCCCGTCACTCACACACCCCGTCTCTCACACCCCACCGACATTCACACCCCGTCACTCACACCCCCCCGTCCACTCACACCCCCGTCACTCACACCCCCATCACTCACACACTCCCGTCACTCACAATCACGTCACTCACACACTCTCGTCACTCACACCCCGTCACTCACACACCCCCGTCACTCATACACCCCCGTCACTCACACACCCCGTCACTCACACCCCGACACTCACACCCCGTCACTCACACCCCTCACTCATACCCCCATCACTCACACACCCCCTCACTCACACCCCCGTCACTCACAAACCCACGTCACTCACACCCCCCGTCACTCACACCCCCGTCACTCACACACCCACGTCACTCACACACCCCGTCACTCACACACCCCGTCACTCACACCCCCCCCCGACACTCACTCCCCCATCACTCACACTCCCCGTCACTCACACACCCAGTCACTCACACACCCCGTCACTCACACCCCCCGTCACTCACACACCTCTGTCACTCACACACCCCGTCACTAACACACCCCTTCACTCACACACCCCCGACACTCACACACCCAGTCACTCACACACCCCGTCACTCACACCCCCCCCGTCACTCACACACCCCGTCACTCTCACCTCCCGTCACTCAGACGCCGGTCACTCACACATCCGTCACTCACACACCCCGTCACTCACATCCTCGTCACTCACACACCGCATCACACACACCCCCGACACTCACTCCCCCATCACTCACACTCCCCGTCACTCACACACCCCGTCACTCACACACCCCGTCACTCACACCCCCCGTCACTCACACACCCTCGTCACTCACACACCCCGTCACTAACACACCCCTTCACTCACACACCCCCGACATTCACACACCCCGTCACTCACACACCCCGTCACTCACACCCCCCCCGTCACTCACACACCCCGTCACTCTCACCTCCACTCACTCACACCCCCGTCACTCACACATCCATCACTCACACCCCCCCGACACTGACATTCCCGTCACTCACACACCACCCATCACTCACACCCCCCCGACACTCACTCCTCCGTCACTCACACACCCCGTCACTCACACCCCCGTCACTCACACCCCCGTCACTCAGACCCCCGTCACTCACACCCCCCCGTCACTCACACCCCCGTCACTCACACCCCCGTCAGTCACACACCCCCGTCACTCACCCCCCCTGACACTCACACCCCGTCACTCACACACCCCGTCACTCACACCCTGTCTCTCACCACCCCCCGACACTCACACCCTGTCACTCACACACCCCGTCACTCACACCCTGTCACTCACACACCCTCTCACTCAAACCCCGTCACTCACACCAGTCACTCACACGCCCTGTCACTCACACACCCCGTCACTCACACACCCTGTCAGTCACACCCCCGTCACTCACACCGGTCACTCACACCCCCGTCACACACATTCCCCGTCACTCACACCCCGTCACTCACACCCCCGTCACTCACACCCCCCCGACACTCACACACCCCCGTCACTCACACCCCCGTCACTCACATCCCCGTCACTCACACCCCGTCACTCACACACCCCGTCACACAAACCCCCGTCACTCACAAACCCCCGTCACTCACACCCCCGTCACTCACAACTCCCATCACTCACACACCCGTCACTCACACACCCCCGTCACTCTCACCCCCCCGTCACTCACACCCCCGTCACTCACACCCCGTCACTCACACACCCCGTGACTCACACCCCCGTCACTCACAAACCCCGTCATTCACACCCCGTCACTCACACCCCGTCACTCACACACCCCGCCACTCATACACCCCCGTCACACACACACCCGTCACTCACACACCCCGACACTGACACACCTCTGTCATTCACACCCCCCGACACTCACACCCTGTCACTCACACACCCCGTCACTCACACCCCGTCACTCACACCCCACCGACATTCACACCCCGTCACTCACACCCCCCCGTCACTCACACACCCCGTCACTCACACCCCCATCACTCACACCCCCCGTCACTCACAACCACGTCACTCACACACCCCCGTCACTCACACCCCGTCACTCACACACCCCCGTCACTCATACACCCCCGTCACTCACACACCCCGTCACTCACACCCCGACACACACCCCGTCACTCACACCCCTCACTCATACCCCCATTACTCACACACCCCCTCACTCACACCCCCGTCACTCACAAACCCACGTCACTCACACCCCCCGTCACTCACACCCCCGTCACTCACACACCCCCGTCACTCACACACCCCGTCACTCACACCACCCCGTCACTCACACCCCCCTTCACTCACACACCCCGTCACTCACACACCCCTGTCACTCACACACCCCTGTCAATCACACACCCCCGTCACTCTCACTTCCCGTCACTCAGACGCCCGTCACTCACACACCCGTCACTCACACACCCCGACACTCACACACCCCCGAGATTCACACCCCCCGACACTCACACCCCTGTCACTCACACACCCAGTCACTCACACCCCACCGACATTCACACCCCGTCACACACCCCCCCGTCACTCACACACCCCGTCACTCACACCCCCATCACTCACACACCCCCGTCACTCACAACCACGTCACTCACACACCCCCGTCACTCACACCCCGTCACTCACACCCCCCGTCACTCATACACCCCCGTCACTCACACACCCGTCACTCACACCCCGACACTCACACCCCGTCACTCACACCCCTCACTCATACCCCCATCACTCACACACCCCCTCACTCACACCCCCGTTACTCACAAACCCACGTCACTCACACCCCCCGTCACTCACACCCCGGTCACTCACACACCCCCGTCACTCACACACCCCGTCACTCGCACACCCCGTCACTCACACCGCCCCGTCACTCACAAACCCCGTCACTGACACACCCCGTCACTCACACCCCCGTCACTCACACACCTCTGTCACTCACACACCCCGTCACTAACACACCCCATCACTCACACACCCCCGACACTCACTCCCCCATCACTCACACACCCCGTCACGCACACACCCCGTCACTCACACACCCCGTCACTCACACCCCCGTCACTCACACACCCCCGTCAATCACACACCCCTGTCACTCACACACCCCTGTCAATCACACACACCCGTCACTCTCACCTCCCGTCACTCACACCCCCGTCACTCACACATCCGTCACTCACACCCCGCCGACACTCACATCCCCGTCACTCACACCACCCATCACTCACACCCCCCCGACACTCACTCCTCCGTCACTCACACACCCCGTCACTCACACCCCCCCGACACTCACATCCCCGCAGTCACACCACGCATCACTCACACCCCCCCGACACTCACTCCTCCGTCACTCACACACCCCGTCACTCACAACCCCGTCACTCACACACCGTCACTCACACCCCGTCATTCACACCCCCCGACACTCACACCCCCGTCAATCACACACCGTCACTCACACCCCCCGTCACTCACACCCCACGTCACTCACACACCCCCGTCACTCAAACACCCCGTCACTCACACCCCCTCACTCACACACCCCCTCACTCACACACCTGTCACTCACACACCCCGTCACTGACACACCCCCGTCACTCACACACCCCGTCACTCACACCACCCCGTCACTCACACCCCGTCACTCACACCCCCGTCACTCACACACCCCTGTCACTCACACACCCCGTCACTCACACCCCGTCACTCACACACCCTGTCATTCACACCCCTCATCACTCACACCCCCCGTCACGCACACCCCCGTCGCTCAAACACCCCTTCACTCACACACCCCGTCACTCACACCCCCGTCACTCACACCCCCGTCACTCACACACCCCCGTCACTCACACCCCGTCACTCACACACCGTCACTCGCACACCCCCGTCATTCACACCCCCATCACTCACACGCCCCGTCACTCACAGACCCCGTCACTCACACACCGCGTCACTCACACACCCCGTCACTCACACCCCCTGTCACTCACACACCCCTGTCACTCACACCCCGTCACTTACACACCCCGTCACTCACAAACCCCGTCACTCACACCCCCTGTCACTCACACACCGTTACTCACACACCCCCGTCACTCACACACCCGGTCACTAACACCACCCGACACTGACACACCCCTGTCAATCACACACCCCGTCACTCACACACCCAGGTCACTCACACCCCCATCACTCACCCCCCGTCACTCACACCCCATCACTCACACCCTGTCACTCACACACCCCTTCACTCACACCCCGTCACTCACAACCCATCACTCACACCCTGTCACTCACACACCCTGTCACTCAAACCCCGTCACTCACACCAGTCACTCACACCCCCTCACTCACACCCCGTCACTCACACTTTCGTCACTCAAAACCCCCGACACTCACACACCCCAGTCACTCACACCCCCGTCACTCATATCCCCGTCACTCACACCCCGTCACTCACACACCCCGTCACACACCCCCCCGTCACTCACACACCCCGTCACTCACACCCCCGTCACTCACACCCCCCATCACTCACACACCCGTCACTCACACACCCCCGTCACTCTCACCCCCCCGTCACTCACACCCCCGTCACTCACACCCCGTCACTCACACACCCCGTGACTCACACCCCCGTCACTCACAACCCCGTCACTCACACCCCGTCACTCACACCCCGTCACTCACACACCCCGTCACTCATACACCCCCGTCACACACACACCCGTCACTCACACCCCCGACACTCACACACCCCCGTCATTCACACCCCCCGACACTCACACCCTGTCACTCACACACCCCGTCACTCACACCCCGTCACTCACACCCCACCAGCATTCACACCCCGTCACTCACACACCCCCGTCACTCACACACCCCGTCACTCACACCCCCATCACTCACACACCCCCGTCACTCACAACCACGTCACTCACACAACCCGTCACTCACACCCCGTCACTCACACACCCCCGTCACTCACACCCCGTCACTCACACACCCCCGTCACTCATACACCCCCGTCACTCACACACCCCGTCACTCACACCCCGACACTCACACTCCGTCACTCACACCCCTCACTCATACCCCCATCACTCACACACCCCCTCACTCACACCCCCGTTACTCACAAACCCACGTCACTCACACCCCCCGTCACTCCACCCCGGTCACTCACACACCCCCGTCACTCACACACCCCGTCACTCGCACACCCCGTCACTCACACCGCCCCGTCACTCACAAACCCCGTCACTGACACACCCCGTCACTCACACCCCCGTCACTCACACACCTCTGTCACTCACACACCCCGTCACTAACACACCCCATCACTCACACACCCCCGACACTCACTCCCCATCACTCACACACCCCGTCACTCACACACCCCGTCACTCACACACCCCGTCACTCACACCCCCGTCACTCACACACCCCCGTCAATCACACACCCCCTGTCACTCACACACCCCTGTCAATCACACACACCCGTCACTCTCACCTCCCGTCACTCACACCCCCGTCACTCACACATCCGTCACTCACACCCCGCCGACACTCACATCCCCGTCACTCACACCACCCATCACTCACACCCCCCCGACACTCACTCCTCCGTCACTCACACACCCCGTCACTCACACCCCCCCGACACTCACATCCCCGCACTCACACCACCCATCTCCACACCCCCCCGACACTCACTCCTCCGTCACTCACACACCCCCGTCACTCACAACCCCGTCACTCACACACCGTCACTCACACCCCGTCATTCACACCCCCCGACACTCACACCCCGTCAATCACACACCGTCACTCACACCCCCCGTCACTCACACCCCACGTCACTCACACACCCCCGTCACTCAAACACCCCGTCACTCACACCCCCCTCACTCACACCCCCTCACTCACACACCTGTCACTCACACACCCCGTCACTGACACACCCCCGTCACTCACACACCCCGTCACTCACACCACCCCGTCACTCACACCCCGTCACTCACACCCCCGTCACTCACACACCCCTGTCACTCACAAACCCCGTCACTCACACACCCCTGTCACACACACACACCGTCACTCACACATCCCGTCACTCACACATCCCGTCACTCACACTCTCCGTCACTCACACCCCGTCACTCACACACCCCGTCACTCACACACCCCGTCACTCACACCCCGTCACTCACACACCCTGTCATTCACACCCCTCATCACTCACACCCCCCGTCACGCACACCCCCGTCGCTCAAACACCGCTTCACTCACACACCCCGTCACTCACACCCCCGTCACTCACACCCCCGTCACTCACACACCCCCGTCACTCACACCCCGTCACTCACACACCGTCACTCGCACACCCCCGTCATTCACACCCCCATCACTCACACGCCCCGTCACTCACAGACCCCGTCACTCACACACCGCGTCACTCACACACCCCGTCACTCACACCCCCTGTCACTCACACACCCCTGTCACTCACACCCCGTCACTTACACACCCCGTCACTCACAAACCCCGTCACTCACACCCCCTGTCACTCACACACCGTTACTCACACACCCCCCGTCACTCACACACCCCGGTCACTAACACCACCCGACACTGACACACCCCTGTCAATCACACACCCCGTCACTCACACACCCAGGTCACTCACACCCCCATCACTCACACCCCCCGTCACTCACACCCCATCACTCACACCCTGTCACTCACACACCCCTTCACTCACACCCCGTCACTCACAACCCATCACTCACACCCTGTCACTCACACACCCTGTCACTCAAACCCCGTCACTCACACCAGTCACTCACACCCCCTCACTCACACCCCGTCACTCACACTTTCGTCACTCAAAACCCCCGACACTCACACCCCAGTCACTCACACCCCCGTCACTCATATCCCCGTCACTCACACCCGTCACTCACACACCCCGTCACACACACCCCCGTCACTCACACACCCCGTCACTCACACCCCCGTCACTCACACCCCCCATCACTCACACACCCGTCACTCACACACCCCCGTCACTCTCACCCCCCCGTCACTCACACCCCCGTCACTCACACCCCGTCACTCACACACCCCGTGACTCACACCCCCGTCACTCACAAACCCCGTCACTCACACCCCGTCACTCACACCCCGTCACTCACACACCCCGTCACTCATACACCCCGTCACACACACACCCGTCACTCACACACCCCGATACTCACACACCCCCGTCATTCACACCCCCCGACACTAACACCCTGTCACTCACACACCCCGTCACTCACACCCCGTCACTCACACCCCACCAGCATTCACACCCCGTCACTCACACACCCCTGTCACTCACACACCCCGTCACTCACACCCCCCATCACTCACACACCCCCGTCACTCACACCACGTCAGTCACACACCCCGTCACTCACACCCCGTCACTCACACACCCCCGTCACTCATACACCCCCGTCACTCACACACCCCGTCACTCACACCCCGACACTCACACCCCGTCACTCACACCCCTCACTCATACCCCTATCACTCACACACCCCCTCACTCACACCCCCGTCACTCACAAACCCACGTCACTCACACCCCCCCGTCACTCACACCCCCGTC
>NW_027275113.1:0-46499 GCF_030028105.1 Mobula birostris
GACAACTGCTGCTTCATCCCTGTGACCCAGAGATCGTACACCTTGTCCTCCATCCCCTTGTCCGGAGATCAGACACCTGCTACACCATGCCCATGTCCCAGAGATCAGACACCTGCTGCTCCATCCCCTTTCCCAGAGATTAGACACCTGCTGTTCCATCTCCTTGACCCAGAGGTCAGACACATGCTGCTCCCTCTGCATATCCCAGAGATCAGACACCTGTTGCCCCATTCCCTTGTCCCAAAGATCAGACACCTGCTGCTCCATCTCCTTCTCCCAGACATCAGACAACTGCTGCTCCATCCCTTTGACCCAGAGATTGTTCACCTTGTCCTCCAACCCCTTGTCCCGGAGATCAGACACCTGCTACACCATGCCCATGTCCCAGGGATCAGACACCTGCTGCTCCATCCCCTTTCCCAGAGATTAGACACCTGCTGCTCCATCACCTTGTCCCAGAGATCAGACACATGTTGCCCCATTCCCTTGTTCCAGAGATCAGACACCTCCTGCTCCATTTCCTTGTCCCAGAGATCAGACACCTGCTGCTCCATCTCCTTGACCCAGAGTTCAGACACATGCTGCTCCCTCTCTTTTTCCCAGATATCAGACACCTGTTCCTCCATCCCCTTTTCCGAGAGATCAGACACCTGATGCTCCATCACGTGGTCCCAGAGAGGATACACCTGCTGCTCCATCTCCTTCTCCCAGACATCAGACAACTGCTGCTTCATCCCTGTGACCCAGAGATCGTACACCTTGTCCTCCATCCCCTTGTCCGGAGATCAGACACCTGCTACACCATGCCCATGTCCCAGAGATCAGACACCTGCTGCTCCATCCCCTTTCCCAGAGATTAGACACCTGCTGTTCCATCTCCTTGACCCAGAGGTCAGACACATGCTGCTCCCTCTCCATATCCCAGAGATCAGACACCTGTTGCCCCATTCCCTTGTCCCAAAGATCAGACACCTGCTGCTCCATCTCCTTCTCCCAGACATCAGACAACTGCTGCTCCATCCCTTTGACCCAGAGATTGTACACCTTGTCCTCCAACCCCTTGTCCCGGAGATCAGACACCTGCTACACCATGCCCATGTCCCAGAGATCAGACACCTGCTGCTACATCTCCTTGACCCAGAGTTAAGACACATGCTGCTCCCTCTCCTTTTCCCAGAGATCAGACACCTGTTGCCCCATCCCCTTGTCCCAGCGATCAGACACCTGCTGCTCCATCACCTTGTCCCAGAGATCAGACACCTGCTGCTCCATCCCCTTATCCCAGAGATCAGACATCTGAGCTCAATCCTCGTCCCAGAGATCAGACACCTGCTGCTCCATCTCCTTGACTCAGAGTTCAGACACATGCTGCTTCCGCTCCTTTTTCCCAGAGATCAGACACCTGTTGCCCCATCCCCTTGTCCCAGCGATCAGACACCTGCTGCTCCATCACCTTGTCCCAGAGATCAGACACCTGCTGCTCCATCCCCTTGTCCCAGAGATCAGACACCTGAGTTCAATCCTCGTCCCAGAGATCAGACACCTGCTGCTCCATCTCCTTGACTCAGAGATCAGACACATGCTGCTCCCTCTCCGTATCCCAGAGATCAGACTTCTGTTGCCCCATGCCCTTGTCCCAAAGATCAGACACCTGCTGCTCCATCTCCTTCTCCCAGACATCAGACAACTGCTGCTCCATCCTTTTCACCCAGAGATTGTACACCTTGTCCTCCATCCCCTTGTCCCGGAGATCAGACACCTGCTACACCATGCCCATGTCCCAGAGATCAGACACCTGCTGCAACATCTCCTTGACCCAGAGTTCAGACACATGCTGCTCCCTCTCCTTTTCCCAGTGATCAGACACCTGTTGCCCCATCCCCTTGTCCCAGCGATCAGACACCTGCTGCTCCATCACCTTGTCCCAGAGATCAGATACCTGCTGCTCCATCCCCTTGTTCCAGAGATCAGACACCTGAGCTCAATCCTCGTCCCAGAGATCAGACACCTGCTGCTCCATCTCCTTGACTCAGAGTTCAGACACATGCTGCTTCCGCTCCTTTTTCCCAGAGATCAGACACCTGTTGGCCCATCCCCTTGTCCCAGCGATCTGACACCTGCTGCTCCATCACCTTGTCCCAGAGATCAGACACCTGCTGCTCCATCCCCTTGTCCCAGAGATCAGACACCTGAGCTCAATCCTCGTCCCAGAGATCAGACACCTGCTGCTCCATCTCCTTGACTCAGAGTTCAGACACATGCTGCTCCCTCTCCTTTTCCCAGAGATCAGACACCTGTTGCCCCATCCCCTTGTCCCAGCGATCAGACACCTGCTGCTCCATCACCTTGTCCCAGAGATCAGACACCTGTTGCCCGATCCCCTTGTCCCAGCGATCAGACACCTGCTGCTCCATCACCTTGTCCCAGAGATCAGATACCTGCTGCTCTATCCCCTTGTCCCAGAGATCAGACACCTGAGCTCAGTCCTCGTCCCAGAGATCAGACACCTGCTGCTCCATCTCCTTGACTCAGAGTTCAGACACATGCTGCTTCCGCTCCTTTTTCCCAGAGATCAGACTCCTGTTGCCCCATCCCCTTGTCCCAGCGATCAGACACCTGCTGCTCCATCCCCTTTTCCGAGAGATCAGACACCTGATGCTCCATCACGTGGTCCCAGAGAGGATACACCTGCTGCTCCATCTCCTTCTCCCAGACATCAGACAACTGCTGCTTCATCCCTGTGACCCAGAGATCGTACACCTTGTCCTCCATCCCCTTGTCCGGAGATCAGACACCTGCTACACCATGCCCATGTCCCAGAGATCAGACACCTGCTGCTCCATCCCCTTTCCCAGAGATTAGACACCTGCTGCTCCATCACCTTGTCCCAGAGATCAGACACATGTTGCCCCATTCTCTTGTTCCAGAGATCAGACACCTCCTGCTCCATTTCCTTGTCCCAGAGATCAGACACCTGCTGCTCCATCTCCTTGACCCAGAGTTCAGACACATGCTGCTCCCTCTCTTTTTCCCAGATATCAGACACCTGTTCCTCCATCCCCTTTTCCGAGAGATCAGACACCTGATAGACACCTGATGCTCCATCACGTGGTCCCAGAGAGGATACACCTGCTGCTCCATCTCCTTCTCCCAGACATCAGACAACTGCTGCTTCATCCCTGTGACCCAGAGATCGTACACCTTGTCCTCCATCCCCTTGTCCGGAGATCAGACACCTGCTACACCATGCCCATGTCCCAGAGATCAGACACCTGCTGCTCCATCCCCTTTCCCAGAGATTAGACACCTGCTGTTCCATCTCCTTGACCCAGAGGTCAGACACATGCTGCTCCCTCTCCATATCCCAGAGATCAGACACCTGTTGCCCCATTCCCTTGTCCCAAAGATCAGACACCTGCTGCTCCATCTCCTTCTCCCAGACATCAGACAACTGCTGCTCCATCCCTTTGACCCAGAGATTGTACACCTTGTCCTCCAACCCCTTGTCCGGAGATCAGACACCTGCTACACCATGCCCATGTCCCAGAGATCAGACACCTGCTGCTACATCTCCTTGACCCAGAGTTAAGACACATGCTGCTCCCTCTCCTTTTCCCAGAGATCAGACACCTGTTGCCCCATCCCCTTCTCCCAGCGATCAGACACCTGCTGCTCCATCACCTTGTCCCAGAGATCAGACACCTGCTGCTCCATCCCCTTATCCCAGAGATCAGACATCTGAGCTCAATCCTCGTCCCAGAGATCAGACACCTGCTGCTCCATCTCCTTGACTCAGAGTTCAGACACATGCTGCTTCCGCTCCTTTTTCCCAGAGATCAGACACCTGTTGCCCCATCCCCTTGTCCCAGCGATCAGACACTTGCTGCTCCATCACCTTGTCCCAGAGATCAGACACCTGCTGCTCCATCCCCTTGTCCCAGAGATCAGACACCTGAGTTCAATCTCGTCCCAGAGATCAGACACCTGCTGCTCCATCTCCTTGACTCAGAGATCAGACACATGCTGCTCCCTCTCCGTATCCCAGAGATCAGACTTCTGTTGCCCCATGCCCTTGTCCCAAAGATCAGACACCTGCTGCTCCATCTCCTTCTCCCAGACATCAGACAACTGCTGCTCCATCCTTTTCACCCAGAGATTGTACACCTTGTCCTCCATCCCCTTGTCCCGGAGATCAGACACCTGCTACACCATGCCCATGTCCCAGAGATCAGACACATGCTGCTCCCTCTCCTTTTCCAGTGATCAGACACCTGTTGCCCCATCCCCTTGTCCCAGCGATCAGACACCTGCTGCTCCATCACCTTGTCCCAGAGATCAGATACCTGCTGCTCCATCCCCTTGTTCCAGAGATCAGACACCTGAGCTCAATCCTCGTCCCAGAGATCAGACACCTGCTGCTCCATCTCCTTGACTCAGAGTTCAGACACATGCTGCTTCCGCTCCTTTTTCCCAGAGATCAGACACCTGTTGGCCCATCCCCTTGTCCCAGCGATCTGACACCTGCTGCTCCATCACCTTGTCCCAGAGATCAGACACCTGCTGCTCCATCCCCTTGTCCAGAGATCAGACACCTGAGCTCAATCCTCGTCCCAGAGATCAGACACCTGCTGCTCCATCTCCTTGACTCAGAGTTCAGACACATGCTGCTCCCTCTCCTTTTCCCAGAGATCAGACACCTGTTGCCCCATCCCCTTGTCCCAGCGATCAGACACCTGCTGCTCCATCACCTTGTCCAGAGATCAGACACCTGTTGCCCGATCCCCTTGTCCCAGCGATCAGACACCTGCTGCTCCATCACCTTGTCCCAGAGATCAGATACCTGCTGCTCTATCCCCTTGTCCCAGAGATCAGACACCTGAGCTCAATCCTCGTCCAGAGATCAGACACCTGCTGCTCCATCTCCTTGACTCAGAGTTCAGACACATGCTGCTTCCGCTCCTTTTTCCCAGAGATCAGACTCCTGTTGCCCCATCCCCTTGTCCCAGCGATCAGACACCTGCTGCTCCATCACCTTGTCCCAGAGATCAGACACCTGCTGCTCCATCCCCTTGTCCCAGAGATCAGACACCTGAGCTCAATCCTCGTCCCAGAGATCAGACACCTGCTGCTCCATCTCCTTGACTCAGAGTTCAGACACATGCTGCTCCCCTCTCCTTTTCCCAGAGATCAGACACCTGTTGCCCCATCCCCTTGTCCAGCGATCAGACACCTGCTGCTCCATCACCTTGTCCCAGAGATCAGACACCTGTTGCCCCATTCCCTTGTTCCAGAGATCAGACACCTCCTGCTCCATTTCCTTGTCCCAGAGATCAGACACCTGCTGCTCCATCTCCTTGACCCAGAGTTCAGACACATGCTGCTCTCTCTCTTTTTCCCAGATATCAGACACCTGTTCCTCCATCCCCTTTTCCGAGAGATCAGACACCTGATGCTCCATCACGTGGTCCCAGAGAGGATACACCTGCTGCTCCATCTCCTTCTCCCAGACATCAGACAACTGCTGCTTCATCCCTGTGACCCAGAGATCGTACACCTTGTCCTCCATCCCCTTGTCCGGAGATCAGACACCTGCTACACCATGCCCATGTCCCAGAGATCAGACACCTGCTGCTCCATCCCCTTTCCCAGAGATTAGACACCTGCTGTTCCATCTCCTTGACCCAGAGGTCAGACACATGCTGCTCTCTCTCCATATCCCAGAGATCAGACACCTGTTGCCCCATTCCCTTGTCCTAAAGATCAGACACCTGCTGCTCCATCTCCTTCTCCAGACATCAGACAACTGCTGCTCCATCCCTTTGACCCAGAGATTGTACACCTTGTCCTCCAACCCCTTGTCCCGGAGATCAGACACCTGCTACACCATGCCCATGTCCAGAGATCAGACACCTGCTGCTACATCTCCTTGACCCAGAGTTAAGACACATGCTGCTCCCTCTCCTTTTCCCAGAGAGCAGACACCTGTTGCCCCATCCCTTGTCCCAGCGATCAGACACCTGCTGCTCCATCACTTTGTCCCAGAGATCAGACACCTGCTGCTCCATCCCCTTATCCCAGAGATCAGACATCTGAGCTCAATCCTCGTCCCAGAGATCAGACACCTGCTGCTCCATCTCCTTGACCCAGAGTTCAGACACATGCTGCTCCCTCTCCTTTTCCCAGAGATCAGACACCTGTTGCCCCATCCCCTTGTCCCAGCGATCAGACACCTGCTGCTCCATCCCCTTGTCCCAGAGATCAGACACCTGCTGCTCCATCCCCTTGTCCCAGAGATCAGACACCTGAGCTCAATCCTCGTCCCAGAGATCAGACACCTGCTGCTCCATCTCCTTGACTCAGAGTTCAGACACATGCTGCTCCCTCTCCTTTTCCCAGAGATCAGACACCTGTTGCCCCATCCCCTTGTCCCAGCGATCAGACACCTGCTGCTCCATCACCTTGTCCCAGAGATCAGACACATGTTGCCCCATTCCCTTGTTCCAGAGATCAGACACCTCCTGCTCCATTTCCTTGTCCCAGAGATCAGACACCTGCTGCTCCATCTCCTTGACCCAGAGTTCAGACACATGCTGATCCCTCTCTTTTTCCCAGATATCAGACACCTGTTCCTCCATCCCCTTTTCCGAGAGCTCAGACACCTGATGCTCCATCACGTGGTCCCAGAGAGGATACACCTGCTGCTCCATCTCCTTCTCCCAGACATCAGACAACTGCTGCTTCATCCCTGTGACCCAGAGATCGTACACCTTGTCCTCCATCCCTTGTCCGGAGGTCAGACACCTGCTACACCATGCCCATGTCCCAGAGATCAGACACCTGCTGCTCCATCCCCTTTCCAGAGATTAGACACCTGCTGCTTCATCTCCTTGACCCAGAGATCAGACACATGCTGCTCCCTCTCCATATCCCAGAGATCAGACACCTGTTGCCCCATTCACTTGTCCAAAGATCAGACACCTGCTGCTCCATCTCCTTCTCCCAGACATCAGACAACTGCTGCTCCATCCCTTTGACCCAGAGATTGTACACCTTGTCCTCCAACCACTTGTCCCGGAGATCAGACACCTGCTACACCATGCCCAAGTCCCAGAGATCAGACACCTGCTGCTACATCTCCTTGACCCAGAGTTCAGACACATGCTGCTCCTCTCCTTTTCCCAGAGATCAGACACCTGTTTGCCCCATCCCCTTGTCCCAGCGATCAGACACCTGCTGCTCCATCACCTTGTCCCAGAGATCAGACACCTGCTGCTCCATCCCCTTGTCCCAGAGATCAGACACCTGAGCTCAATCCTCGTCCCAGAGATCAGACACCTGCTGCTCCATCTCCTTGACTCAGAGTTCAGACACATGCTGCTCCCTCTCCTTTTCCCAGAGATCAGACACCTGTTGCCCCATCCTCTTGTCCCAGCGATCAGACACCTGCTGCTCCATCACCTTGTCCCAGAGATCAGACACATGTTGCCCCATTCCCTTGTTCCAGAGATCAGACACCTCCTGCTCCATTTCCTTGTCCCAGAGATCAGACACCTGCTGCTCCATCTCCTTGACCCAGAGTTCAGACACGTGCTGCTCCCTCTCTTTTTCCCAGATATCAGACACCTGTTCCTCCATCCCCTTTTCCGAGAGATCAGACACCTGATGCTCCATCACGTGGTCCCAGAGAGGATACACCTGCTGCTCCATCTCCTTCTCCCAGACATCAGACAACTGCTGCTTCATCCCTGTGACCCAGAGATCGTACACCTTGTCCTCCATCCCCTTGTCCGGAGATCAGACACCTGCTACACCATGCCCATGTCCCAGAGATCAGACACCTGCTGCTCCATCCCCTTTCCCAGAGATTAGACACCTGCTGTTCCATCTCCTTGACCCAGAGGTCAGACACATGCTGCTCCCTCTGCATATCCCAGAGATCAGACACCTGTTGCCCCATTCCCTTGTCCCAAATATCAGACACCTGCTGCTCCATCTCCTTCTCCCAGACATCAGACAACTGCTGCTCCATCCCTTTGACCCAGAGATTGTTCACCTTGTCCTCCAACCCCTTGTCCCGGAGATCAGACACCTGCTACACCATGCCCATGTCCCAGGGATCAGACACCTGCTGCTCCATCCCCTTTCCCAGAGATTAGACACCTGCTGCTCCATCACCTTGTCCCAGAGATCAGACACATGTTGCCCCATTCCCTTGTTCCAGAGATCAGACACCTCCTGCTCCATTTCCTTGTCCCAGAGATCAGACACCTGCTGCTCCATCTCCTTGACCCAGAGTTCAGACACATGCTGCTCCCTCTCTTTTTCCCAGATATCAGACACCTGTTCCTCCATCCCCTTTTCCGAGAGATCAGACACCTGATGCTCCATCACGTGGTCCCAGAGAGGATACACCTGCTGCTCCATCTCCTTCTCCCAGACATCAGACAACTGCTGCTTCATCCCTGTGACCCAGAGATCGTACACCTTGTCCTCCATCCCCTTGTCCGGAGATCAGACACCTGCTACACCATGCCCATGTCCCAGAGATCAGACACCTGCTGCTCCATCCCCTTTCCCAGAGATTAGACACCTGCTGTTCCATCTCCTTGACCCAGAGGTCAGACACATGCTGCTCCCTCTCCATATCCCAGAGATCAGACACCTGTTGCCCCATTCCCTTGTCCCAAAGATCAGACACCTGCTGCTCCATCTCCTTCTCCCAGACATCAGACAACTGCTGCTCCATCCCTTTGACCCAGAGATTGTACACCTTGTCCTCCAACCCCTTGTCCCGGAGATCAGACACCTGCTACACCATGCCCATGTCCCAGAGATCAGACACCTGCTGCTACATCTCCTTGACCCAGAGTTAAGACACATGCTGCTCCTCTCCTTTTCCCAGAGATCAGACACCTGTTGCCCCATCCCCTTGTCCCAGCGATCAGACACCTGCTGCTCCATCACCTTGTCCCAGAGATCAGACACCTGCTGCTCCATCCCCTTATCCCAGAGATCAGACATCTGAGCTCAATCCTCGTCCCAGAGATCAGACACCTGCTGCTCCATCTCCTTGACTCAGAGTTCAGACACATGCTGCTTCCGCTCCTTTTTCCCAGAGATCAGACACCTGTTGCCCCATCCCCTTGTCCCAGCGATCAGACACCTGCTGCTCCATCACCTTGTCCCAGAGATCAGACACCTGCTGCTCCATCCCCTTGTCCCAGAGATCAGACACCTGAGTTCAATCCTCGTCCCAGAGATCAGACACCTGCTGCTCCATCTCCTTGACTCAGAGATCAGACACATGCTGCTCCTTCTCCGTATCCCAGAGATCAGACTTCTGTTGCCCCATGCCCTTGTCCCAAAGATCAGACACCTGCTGCTCCATCTCCTTCTCCCAGACATCAGACAACTGCTGCTCCATCCTTTTCACCCAGAGATTGTACACCTTGTCCTCCATCCCCTTGTCCCGGAGATCAGACACCTGCTACACCATGCCCATGTCCCAGAGATCAGACACCTGCTGCAACATCTCCTTGACCCAGAGTTCAGACACATGCTGCTCCCTCTCCTTTTCCCAGTGATCAGACACCTGTTGCCCCATCCCCTTGTCCCAGCGATCAGACACCTGCTGCTCCATCACCTTGTCCCAGAGATCAGATACCTGCTGCTCCATCCCCTTGTTCCAGAGATCAGACACCTGAGCTCAATCCTCGTCCCAGAGATCAGACACCTGCTGCTCCATCTCCTTGACTCAGAGTTCAGACACATGCTGCTTCCGCTCCTTTTTCCCAGAGATCAGACACCTGTTGGCCCATCCCCTTGTCCCAGCGATCTGACACCTGCTGCTCCATCACCTTGTCCCAGAGATCAGACACCTGCTGCTCCATCCCCTTGTCCCAGAGATCAGACACCTGAGCTCAATCCTCGTCCCAGAGATCAGACACCTGCTGCTCCATCTCCTTGACTCAGAGTTCAGACACATGCTGCTCCCTCTCCTTTTCCCAGAGATCAGACACCTGTTGCCCCATCCCCTTGTCCCAGCAATCAGACACCTGCTGCTCCATCACCTTGTCCCAGAGATCAGACACCTGTTGCCCGATCCCCCTTGTCCCAGCGATCAGACACCTGCTGCTCCATCACCTTGTCCCAGAGATCAGATACCTGCTGCTCTATCCCCTTGTCCCAGAGATCAGACACCTGAGCTCAGTCCTCGTCCCAGAGATCAGACACCTGCTGCTCCATCTCCTTGACTCAGAGTTCAGACACATGCTGCTTCCGCTCCTTTTTCCCAGAGATCAGACTCCTGTTGCCCCATCCCCTTGTCCCAGCGATCAGACACCTGCTGCTCCATCCCCTTTTCCGAGAGATCAGACACCTGATGCTCCATCACGTGGTCCCAGAGAGGATACACCTGCTGCTCCATCTCCTTCTCCCAGACATCAGACAACTGCTGCTTCATCCCTGTGACCCAGAGATCGTACACCTTGTCCTCCATCCCCTTGTCCGGAGATCAGACACCTGCTACACCATGCCCATGTCCCAGAGATCAGACACCTGCTGCTCCATCCCCTTTCCCAGAGATTAGACACCTGCTGCTCCATCACCTTGTCCCAGAGATCAGACACATGTTGCCCCATTCTCTTGTTCCAGAGATCAGACACCTCCTGCTCCATTTCCTTGTCCCAGAGATCAGACACCTGCTGCTCCATCTCCTTGACCCAGAGTTCAGACACATGCTGCTCCCTCTCTTTTTCCCAGATATCAGACACCTGTTCCTCCATCCCCTTTTCCGAGAGATCAGACACCTGATGCTCCATCACGTGGTCCCAGAGAGGATACACCTGC
Source organism: Mobula birostris (assembly GCF_030028105.1). Taxonomy (NCBI): domain Eukaryota; kingdom Metazoa; phylum Chordata; class Chondrichthyes; order Myliobatiformes; family Myliobatidae; genus Mobula; species Mobula birostris. Next base: position 10,849 of record NW_027275113.1, read on the forward strand.
TGCTCCATCTCCTTCTCCCAGACATCAGACAACTGCTGCTTCATCCCTGTGACCCAGAGATCGTACACCTTGTCCTCCATCCCCTTGTCCGGAGATCAGACACCTGCTACACCATGCCCATGTCCCAGAGATCAGACACCTGCTGCTCCATCCCCTTTCCCAGAGATTAGACACCTGCTGTTCCATCTCCTTGACCCAGAGGTCAGACACATGCTGCTCCCTCTCCATATCCCAGAGATCAGACACCTGTTGCCCCATTCCCTTGTCCCAAAGATCAGACACCTGCTGCTCCATCTCCTTCTCCCAGACATCAGACAACTGCTGCTCCATCCCTTTGACCCAGAGATTTGTACACCTTGTCCTCCAACCCCTTGTCCCGGAGATCAGACACCTGCTACACCATGCCCATGTCCCAGAGATCAGACACCTGCTGCTACATCTCCTTGACCCAGAGTTAAGACACATGCTGCTCCCTCTCCTTTTCCCAGAGATCAGACACCTGTTGCCCCATCCCCCTTGTCCCAGCGATCAGACACCTGCTGCTCCATCACCTTGTCCCAGAGATCAGACACCTGCTGCTCCATCCCCCTTATCCCAGAGATCAGACATCTGAGCTCAATCCTCGTCCCAGAGATCAGACACCTGCTGCTCCATCTCCTTGACTCAGAGTTCAGACACATGCTGCTTCCGCTCCTTTTTCCCAGAGATCAGACACCTGTTGCCCCATCCCCTTGTCCCAGCGATCAGACACCTGCTGCTCCATCACCTTGTCCCAGAGATCAGGACACCTGCTGCTCCATCCCCTTGTCCCAGAGATCAGACACCTGAGTTCAATCCTCGTCCCAGAGATCAGACACCTGCTGCTCCATCTCCTTGACTCAGAGATCAGACACATGCTGCTCCCTCTCCGTATCCCAGAGATCAGACTTCTGTTGCCCCATGCCCTTGTCCCAAAGATCAGACACCTGCTGCTCCATCTCCTTCTCCCAGACATCAGACAACTGCTGCTCCATCCTTTTCACCCAGAGATTGTACACCTTGTCCTCCATCCCCTTGTCCCGGAGATCAGACACCTGCTACACCATGCCCATGTCCCAGAGATCAGACACATGCTGCTCCCTCTCCTTTTCCCAGTGATCAGACACCTGTTGCCCCATCCCCTTGTCCAGCGATCAGGACACCTGCTGCTCCATCACCTTGTCCCAGAGATCAGATACCTGCTGCTCCATCCCCTTGTTCCAGAGATCAGACACCTGAGCTCAATCCTCGTCCCAGAGATCACACACCTGCTGCTCCATCTCCTTGACTCAGAGTTCAGACACATGCTGCTTCCGCTCCTTTTTCCCAGAGATCAGACACCTGTTGGCCCATCCCCTTGTCCCAGCGATCTGACACCTGCTGCTCCATCACCTTGTCCCAGAGATCAGACACCTGCTGCTCCATCCCCTTGTCCCAGAGATCAGACACCTGAGCTCAATCCTCGTCCCAGAGATCAGACACCTGCTGCTCCATCTCCTTGACTCAGAGTTCAGACACATGCTGCTCCCTCTCCTTTTCCAGAGATCAGACACCTGTTGCCCCATCCCCTTGTCCCAGCGATCAGACACCTGCTGCTCCATCACCTTGTCCCAGAGATCAGACACCTGTTGCCCGATCCCCTTGTCCCAGCGATCAGACACCTGCTGCTCCATCACCTTGTCCCAGAGATCAGATACCTGCTGCTCTATCCCCTTGTCCCAGAGATCAGACACCTGAGCTCAATCCTCGTCCCAGAGATCAGACACCTGCTGCTCCATCTCCTTGACTCAGAGTTCAGACACATGCTGCTTCCGCTCCTTTTTCCCAGAGATCAGACTCCTGTTGCCCCATCCCCTTGTCCCAGCGATCAGACACCTGCTGCTCCATCACCTTGTCCCAGAGATCAGACACCTGCTGCTCCATCCCCTTGTCCCAGAGATCAGACACCTGAGCTCAATCCTCGTCCCAGAGATCAGACACCTGCTGCTCCATCTCCTTGACTCAGAGTTCAGACACATGCTGCTCCCTCTCCTTTTCCCAGAGATCAGACACCTGTTGCCCCATCCCCTTGTCCCAGCGATCAGACACCTGCTGCTCCATCACCTTGTCCCAGAGATCAGACACCTGTTGCCCCATTCCCTTGTTCCAGAGATCAGACACCTCCTGCTCCATTTCCTTGTCCCAGAGATCAGACACCTGCTGCTCCATCTCCTTGACCCAGAGTTCAGACACATGCTGCTCCCTCTCTTTTTACCAGATATCAGACACCTGTTCCTCCATCCCCTTTTCCGAGAGATCAGACACCTGATGCTGCATCACGTGCTCCCAGAGAGGATACACCTGCTGCTCCATCTCCTTCTCCCAGACATCAGACAACTGCTGCTTCATCCCTGTGACCCAGAGATCGTACACCTTGTCCTCCATCCCCTTAACCGGCGATCAGACACCTGCTACACCATGCCCATGTCCCAGAGATAAGACACCTGCTGCTCCATCCCCTTTCCCAGAGATTAGACACCTGCTGCTCCATCTCCTTGAACCAGAGGTCAGACACATGCTGCTCCCTCTCCATATCCCAGAGATCAGACACCTGTTGCCCCATTCCCTTGTCCCAAAGATCAGACACCTGCTGCTCCATCTCCTTCTCCCAGACATCAGACAACTGCTGCTCCATCCCTTTGACCCAGAGATTATACACCTTGTCCTCCAACCCCTTGTCCCAGCGATCAGACACATGCTGCTCCATCTCCTTGACCCAGAGGTCAGACAGATGCTGCTCCCTCTCCATATCCCAGAGATCAGACACCTGTTGCCCCATTCCCTTGTCCCAAAGATCAGACACCTGCTGCTCCATCTCCTTGTCCCAAGGATCAGACACCTGCTGCTCCAGCATCTTCCCAGAGGTCAGATATCTGCTGCTCCATCCCCTTGTCCCAGAGATGAGACCCCTGCTGATCAATCGTCTTGTCCCAGAGATGAGACACCTGCGCCTGCATCCCCTTAGCCAGAGATCAGACACCTGCTGCTCCATACCCTTATCCCAGAGATCAGACACCTCCTGCTCCAACCCCTTATCCCAGAGATCAGACACCTGCTGCTTCATCCCCTTGGCCCAAAGACCAGACACCTGCTGCTCCATCGTCGTCCCAGATATCATACATCTGTTTCACCATTCCGTTGTCCGAGAGATCAGACACCTCCTGCTCCATCGCCTTCTCTCAGAGAGGCGACGCCTGCTGGTCCAACCCCTTCTTCCGGAAATCAGACACCTGCTCCTCCTCATTCTTGCATAGAGATCAGACACCTGCTGCTCCATTCCCTTGAAAAAGAGTTCGGACACCTGAGCTCCATCATCGTCCCAGAGATCAGACACCTGTTGCCCCATCCCCTTGTCCCAGCGATCAGACACCTGCTGCTCCATCACCTTGTCCCAGAGATCAGACACCTGGTGCTCCATCCCCTTGTCCCAGAGATCAGACACCTGAGCTCAATCCTCGTCCCAGAGATCAGACACCTGCTGCTCCATCTCCTTGACTCAGAGTGCAGACACATGCTGCTTCCTCTCCTTTTCCCAGAGATCAGACACCTGTTGCCCCATCCCCTTGTCCCAGCGATGAGACACCTGCTGCTCAATCACCTTGTCCCAGAGATCAGACACCTGCTGCTCCATCTCCTTGTCCCAGGGATCAGACACCTGTTGCCCCATTCCCTTGTCCCAGAGATCAGACACCTGCTGCTCCATCTCCTTATCAAAGCATCAGACACCTGCTGATCCATCATCTTCCCAGAGGTCAGACAACTGCTGCTCCATCCCCTTGTCACAGAGATGAGACACCTGCTGGTCCATCGTCTTGTCCCACAGATGAGACACCTGCGCCTCCATCTCCTTCGCCCAGTGATCAGACACCTGCTGCTCCAACCCCTTATCCCAGAGATCAGACACCTGCTGCTCCATCCCCTTATCCCAGAGATCAGACACCTGCTGCTCCATCCTCCTCTCCTAGAGATCAGACACCTGGTGCGCCGTCTCGTTGCCCAAAGTTCACACACCTGGCACTCCATCCCCTTGTCCCGAGATCAGACACCTGCTGCTCCATCCCCATGTCCCAGAGATCAGACACCTGCTCCTCCATCCCCTTTTCCGAGCGATCAGACACCTGCTGCTCTATCACCTTGTCCCAGAGTGGATACAGTTGCTGCTCCATCCCGTTGTTCCAGAGATCAGACACCTCCTGCTACATTTCCTTGTCCCAGAGATAAGACACCTGCTGCTCCATCTCCTTGACCCGGAAATCAGACACCTGCTACACCATGCCCATGTCCCAGAGATCAGACACCTGCTGCTCCATCCCCTTTCCCAGAGATTAGACACCTGCTGCTCCATCTCCTTGACCCAGAGGTCAGACACATGCTGCTCCCTCTCCATATCCCAGAGATCAGACACCTGTTGCCCCATTCCCTTGTCCCAAAGATCAGACACCTGCTGCTCCATCTCCTTGTCCCAAGGATCAGACACCTGCTGCTCCATCATCTTCCCAGAGGTCAGATATCTGCTGCTCCATCCCCTTGTCCCAGAGATGAGACCCCTGCTGGTCAATCGTCTTGTCCCAGAGATGAGACAGCTGCGCCGCCATCCCTTTAGCCCAGAGATCAGGCACCTGCTGCTCCATCCCCTTATCCCAGAGATCAGACCCCTGCTGCGCCATCCCCTTGTCCCAGAGATCAGACACCTGAGCTCCATCATCGTCCCAGAGATCAGACACCTGCTGCTCCATCTCCTTGAGCCAGAGTTCAGACACATGCTGCTCCCTCTCCTTTTCCCAGAGATCAGACACCTGCTGCTCCATCATCTTCCCAGAGGTCAGACACTTGCTGCTCCATCCTCTTGTCCCAGAGATCAGACACCTCCTGCTCCAACCCCTTATCCCAGAGATCAGACACCTGCTGCTCCATCCCCTTGGCCCAAAGACCGGACACCTGCTGCTCCATCGTCGTCCCAGATATCATACATCTGTTGCACCATTCCGTTGTCCGAGAAATCAGACACCTCCTGCTCCATCGCCTTCTCTCAGAGAGGCGACGCCTGCTGGTCCAACCCCTTGTTCCGGAAATCATACACCTGCTCCTCCTCATTCTTGCATAGAGATCAGACACCTGCTGCTCCATTCCCTTGAACAAGAGTTCGGACACCTGAGCTCCATCATCGTCCCAGAGATCAGACACCTGTTGCCCCATCCCCTTGTCCCAGCGATCAGACACCTGCTGCTCCATCACCTTGTCCCAGAGATCAGACACCTGCTGCTCCATCCCCTTGTCCCAGAGATCAGACACCTGAGCTCAATCCTTGTCCCAGAGATCAGACACCTGTTGCTCCATCTCCTTGACTCAGAGTTGAGACACATGCTGCTCCCTCTCCTTTTCCCAGAGATCAGACACCTGTTGCCCCATCCCCTTGTCCCAGCGATCAGACACCTGCCGTTCCATCACCTTGCCCCAGAGATCAGACACCTGCTGCTCCATCTCCTTGTCCCAGAGATCAGACACCTGTTGCCCCATTCCCTTGTCCCAGAGATCAGACACCTGCTGCTCCATCTCCTTATCCAAAGCATCAGACACCTGCTGATCCATCATCTTCCCAGAGGTCAGACACCTGCTGCTCCATCCCCTTGTCACAGAGATGAGACACCTGCTGGTCCATCGTCCTGTCCCAGAGATGAGACACCTGCGCCTCCATCCCCTTAGCACAGTGATCAGACACCTGCTGCTCCATCCCCTTATCCCAGAGATCAGACACCTGCTGCGCCGTCCCCTTGTCCCAGAGATCGGACACTGGCGCCTCCATCCCCTTGTCCCAGAGATCAGTCACCTGTGTTCCTTCATCGTCCCAGAGATCAGACACCTGCTGCTCAATCTCCTTGACCCAGAGTTCAGATACGTGCTGCTCCCTCTCCTTTTCCCAGAGGTTAGACACCTGCTGCTCCATCGTCTTGTCCCAGAGATCAGATACCTGCTGCTCCATTCCCTTATCCCAGAGATCAGACACCTGCTGCGCCATCCGCTTGTCCCAGAGATCGGACACTGGCGGCTCCAGCCCGTTCTCCCAGAGATCATACACTTTGTGCTCCATCCTCTTGTCCCAGAGATCAGACAGCTGCTGCACCTTCCCTTTGTCCCAGAGATCAGACACCTGCTGTTCCATCGTCGTCCCAGAGATCAGACATCTGCTGCACCATTCCATTGTCCGAGAGATCAGACACCTGCTGATCCACATTCTTGCCCTAGAGATCAGACACCTGATGCTCCATCCCCTTGACCAAGAGATGGGACACCTTGTGCTCCATTCCCTTGTCCCGGAGATCAGACACCTGCTACACCATCCTCTTGTCCCAGAGATCAGACACCTGCTGCTCCATCTCCTTGACCCAGAGTTCAGACACATGCTGCTCCCTCTCCTTTTCCCAGTGATCAGACGCTTGTTGCGTTATCCCCTTATCCCAGAGATCAGACACCTGCTGCTCTATCCCCTTTTCCCAGAGATCAGACACCTGCTGCTCCATCCCCTTATCCCAGAGATCAGACACCTGCTGCTCCATCCCCTTGTCCCAGCGATCGGACACCTGCTACACCATCCCCTTGTCCCAGAGATCAGACACCTGCTGCTCCATCCCCTTGTCCCAGAGATGAGACACCTGCGCCTCCATCATTTTATCCCAGAGATCAGACACCTGCTGCTCCATTCCCCTCTCCTAGAGATCAGACACCTGCTGCTCCATCCCCTTATCCCAGAGATCAGACACCTGCTGCTCCATTCCCTTATCCCAGAGATCAGACACCTGCTGCGCCATCCCCTTGTCCCAGAGATCGGACACTGGCGGCTCCATCCCTTTCTCCCAGAGATCAGACACCTGGAGCGCCGTCTCATTGCCCAAAGATCACACACCTGGCATTCCATCCCTTTATCCCGAGATCAGACACCTGCTGCTCCATCACCATGTCCCAGAGTGGATAAACCTGCTGCTCCAACCCATTGTCCCAGAGATCAGACACATGCTGCTCCAATTCCTTGTCCAAGATATCAGACACCTGCTGCTGCATCACCTTGTCGCAGAGCGGATACACCTGCTGCTCCAGCCCGTTGTCCCAGAGATCGTACACTTTGTGCTCCATCCCCTTGTCCCAGAGATCAGACACCTGCTGCTCCATCTCCTTGACCCAGAGTTCAGACACATGCTGCTCCCTCTCCTTTTCCCAGAGATCAGACACCTGTCCCTCCATCCCTTTTTCCGAGAGATCAGACACCTGATGCTCCATCACGTGGTCCCAGAGAGGATACACCTGCTGCTCCATCTCCTTCTCCCAGACATCAGACAACTGCTGCTCCATCCCTGTGACCCAGAGATCGTACACCTTGCCCTCCATCCCCTTGTCCCGGAGATCAGACACCTGCTACACCATGCCCATATCCCAGAGATCAGACACCTGTTGCCCCATTCCCTTGTCCCAAAGATCAGACACCTGCTGCTCCATCTCCTTGTCCCAAGGATCAGACACCTGCTGCTCCATCATCTTCCCAGAGGTCAGACACCTGCTGCTCCATCCCCTTGTCCCAGAGATGAGACACCTGCTGGTCAATCGTCTTGTCCCAGAGATGAGACACCTGCGCCGCCATCCCTTTAGCCCAGAGATCAGGCACCTGCTGCTCCATTCCCTTATCCCAGAGATCAGACACCTGCTGCTCCATTCCGTTATCCCAGAGATCAGACACCTGCTGCTCCATCGACTTGTCCCCGAGATCAGACACCTGCTGCTCCATCCCCTTATCCCAGAGATCAGACCCCTGCTGCGCCATCCCCTTGTCCCAGAGATTGGACACTGGCGGATCCATCCCCTTGTCCCAGAGATCAGACACCTGAGCTCCGTCATCGTCCCAGAGATCAGACACCTGCTGCTCCATCTCCTTGACCCAGAGTTGAGACACATGCTGCTCCCTCTCCTTTTCCCTGAGATCAGACACCTGCTGCTCCATCCCCTTGTCCCAGAGATGAGACACCTGCTGGTCCATCGTCTTGTCCCAGTGATCAGACACCTGCGCCTGCATCCCCTTAGCCCAGAGATCAGACACCTGCTGCTCCATCCCCTTATCCCAGAGATCAGACACCTCCTGCTCCATCCCCTTGTCCCAGAGATCAGACACCTGCTGCTCCATCACCTTGGCCCAAAGACCAGACACCTGCTGCTCCATCGTCGTACCAGATATCAGACATCTGTTGCACCATTCCGTTGTCCGAGAGATCAGACACCTGCTGCTCCATCACTTTGTCCCAGAGATCAGACACCTGCTGCTCCATCCCCTTGTCCCAGAGATCAGACACCTGAGCTCAATCCTTGCCCCAGAGATCAGACACCTGTTGCCCCATTCCCTTGTCCCAGAGATCAGACACCTGCTGCTCCATCTCCTTATCCAAAGCATCAGACACCTGCTGATCCATCATCTTCCCAGAGGTCAGACACCTGCTGCTCCATCCCCTTGTCACAGAGATGAGACACCTGCTGGTCCATCGTCCTGTCCCAGAGATGAGACACCTGCGCCTCCATCCCCTTAGCACAGTGATCAGACACCTGCTGCTCCATCCCCTTATCCCAGAGATCAGACACCTGCTGCGCCGTCCCCTTGTCCCAGAGATCGGACACTGGCGCCTCCATCCCCTTGTCCCAGAGATCAGACACCTGAGTTCCTTCATCGTCCCAGAGATCAGACACCTGCTGCTCAATCTCCTTGACCCAGAGTTCAGACACATGCTGCTCCCTCTCCTTTTCCCAGAGGTTAGACACCTGCTGCCACATTCCATTGTCCCAGAGATCAGACACCTGCTGCTCCATCTCTTGTCCAAAGGATGAGACACCTGCTGCTCCACCATCTTCCCAGAGGTCAGACACCTGCTGCTCCATCGTCTTGTCCCAGAGATCAGACTCCTGCTGCGCCATCCGCTTGTCCCAGAGATCGGACACTGGCGGCTCCATCCCCTTCTCCCAGAGATCAGACACCTGGAGCGCCGTCTCATTGCTCAAAGATCACACACCTGGCACTCCATCCCTTTATCCCGAGATCAGACACCTGCTGCTCCATCACCATGTCCCAGAGTGGATACTCCTGCTGCTCCAACCCATTGTCCCAGAGATCAGACACCTGCTGCTCAATTTCTTGTGCAACATATCAGACACCTGCTGCTGCATCACCTTGTCGCAGAGCGGATACACCTGCTGCTCCAGCCCGTTCTCCCAGAGATCATACACTTTGTGCTCCATCCTCTTGTCCCAGAGATCAGACAGCTGCTGCACCTTCCCTTTGTCCCAGAGATCAGACACCTGCTGTTCCATCGTCGTCCCAGAGATCAGACACCTGCTGCACCATTCCATTGTCCGAGAGATCAGACACCTGCTGATCCACATTCTTGCCCTAGAGATCAGACACCTGATGCTCCATCCCCTTGACCAAGAGATGGGACACCTTGTGCTCCATTCCCTTGTCCCGGAGATCAGACACCTGCTACACCATCCTCTTGTCCCAGAGATCAGACACCTGCTGCTCCATTCCCTTATCCCAGAGATCAGACACCTGCTGCGCCATCCCCTTGTCCCAGAGATCGGACACTGTCGGCTCCATCCCTTTCTCCCAGAGATCAGACACCTGGAACGCCGTCTCATTGCCCAAAGATCACACACCTGGTATTCCATCCCTTTATCCCGAGATCAGACACCTGCTGCTCCATCACCATGTCCCAGAGTGGATAAACCTGCTGCTCCAACCCATTGTCCCAGAGATCAGACACATGCTGCTCCAATTCCTTGTCCAAGATATCAGACACCTGCTGCTGCATCACCTTGTCGCAGAGCGGATACACCTGCTGCTCCAGCCCGTTGTCCCAGAGATCGTACACTTTGTGCTCCATCCCCTTGTCCCAGAGATCAGACACCTGCTGCTCCATCGTCGTCCCAAAGATCAGACAACTGCTGCACCATTCCGTTGTCTGAGAGATCAGACACCTGCTGATCCACATTCTTGCCCAAGAGATCAGACACCTGATGCTCCATCCCCTTGAACAAGAGATCGGACACCTTGTGCTCCATCCTCTTGTCCCGGAGATCAGACACCTGCTACACCATCTCCTTGTCCCAGAGATCAGACACCTGCGCCTCCATCATTTTATCCCAGAGATCGGACACCTGCTGCTCCATCTCCTTATCCCAGAGATCAGACACCTGCTGCTCCATCCCCCTCTCCTAGAGATCAGACACCTGGTGGGCCGTCTCGTTGCCCAAAGGTCACACACCTGGCACTCCATCCCCTTGTCCCGAGATCAAACACCTGCTGCTCCATCCCCATGTCCCAGAGATCAGACACCTGCTCCTCCAACCCCTTTTCCGAGCGATCAGACACCTGCTGCTCTATCACCTTGTCCCAGAGTGGATACACCTGCTGCTCCATCCCGTTGTTCCAGAGATCAGACACCTCCTGCTCCATTTCCTTGTCCCAGAGATCAGACACCTGCTGCTCCATCCCCTTGTCCCAGAGATCAGACACCTGCTGCTCCATCTCCTTGACCCAGAGTTCAGACACATGCTGCTCCCTCTCCTTTTCCCAGAGATCAGACACCTGTCCCTCCATCTCTTTTTCCGAGAGATCAGACACCTGTTGCTCCATCACGTGGTCCCAGAGAGGATACACCTGCTGCTCCATCTCCTTCTCCCAGACATCAGACAACTGCTGCTCCATCCCTGTGACCCAGAGATCGTACATCTTGCCCTCCATCCCCTTGTCCCGGAGATCAGACACCTGCTACACCATGCCCATATCCCGGAGATCAGACACCTGTTGCCCCATTCCCTTGTCCCAAAGATCAGACACCTGCTGCTCCATCTCCTTGTCCCAAGGATCAGACACCTGCTGCTCCATCATCTTCCCAGAGGTCAGACACCTGCTGCTCCATCCCCTTGTCCCAGAGATGAGACACCTGCTGGTCAATCGTCTTGTCCCAGAGATGAGACACCTGCGCCGCCATCCCTTTAGCCCAGAGATCAGGCACCTGCTGCTCCATTCCCTTATCCCAGAGATCAGACACCTGCTGCTCCATTCCGTTATCCCAGGGATCAGACACCTGCTGCTCCATCCCCTTATCCCAGAGATCAGACCCCTGCTGCGCCATCCCCTTGTCCCAGAGATTGGACACTGGCGGATCCATCCCCTTGTCCCAGAGATCAGACACCTGAGCTCCGTCATCGTCCCAGAGATCAGACACCTGCTGCTCCATCTCCTTGACCCAGAGTTCAGACACATGCTCCTCCAACCCCTTTTCCCAGAGATCATACACCTGCTGCTCCATCCCCTTGTCCCAGAGATGAGACACCTGCTGGTCCATCGTCTTGTCCCAGTGATCAGACACCTGCGCCTGCATCCCCTTAGCCCAGAGATCAGACACCTGCTGCTCCATCCCCTTATCCCAGAGATCAGACACCTCCTGCTCCATCCCCTTGTCCCAGAGATCAGACACCTGCTGCTCCATCCCCTTGGCCCAAAGACCAGACACCTGCTGCTCCATCGTCGTACCAGATATCAGACATCTGTTGCACCATTCCGTTGTCCGAGAGATCAGACACCTGCTGCTCCATCTCCTTGACCCAGAGTTCAGACACATGCTGCTCCCTCTCCTTTTCCAAGAGATCAGACACCTGTTGCCACATTCCATTGTCCCAGAGATCAGACACCTGCTGCTCCATCTCTTGTCCAAAGGATCAGACACCTGCTGCTCCGTCATCTTCCCAGAGGTCAGACACCTGTTGCTCCATCCCCTTGTCCCAGAGATCAGACACCTGCGCCTCCATCCCCTTAGCCCAGAGATCAGACACCTGCTGCTCCATCCCCTTATCCCAGAGATCAGACACCTGCTGCTCCATTCCCTTATCCCAGAGATCAGACACCTGCTGCGCCATCCCCTTGTCCCAGAGATCGGACACTGGCGGCTCCATCGCCTTCTCCCAGAGATCAGACACCTGGAGCGCCGTCTCATTACCCAAAGATCACACACCTGGCACTCCATCCCTTTATCCCGAGATCAGACACCTGCTGCTCCATCACCATGTCCCAGAGTGGATACACCTGCTGCTCCAACCCATTGTCCCAGAGATCAGACACATGCTGCTCCAATTCCTTGTCCAAGATATCAGACACCTGCTGCTGCATCACCTTGTCGCAGAGCGGATACACCTGCTGCTCCAGCCCATTGTCCCAGAGATCGTACACTTTGTGCTCCATCCTCTTGTCCCAGAGATCAGACAGCTGCTGCACCTTCCCCTTGTCCCAGAGATCAGACACCTGCTGCTCCATCGTCGTCCCAGAGATCAGACATCTGCTGCACCATTCCGTTGTCCGAGAGATCAGTCACCTGCTGATCCATCCCCTTATCCCAGAGATTAGACACCTGCTGCTCCATCCCCTTGTCCCAGCGATCAGACACCTGCTACACCATCGCCTTGCCCCAGAGATCAGACACCTGCTCCTCCATCCCCTTTTCCGAGAGATCAGACACCTGCTTCTCCATCACCTTGTCCCAGAGAGAATACACCTGCTGCTCCATCTCCTTCTCCAAGACGTCAGACAACTGCTGCTCCATCCCTTTGACCCAGAGATCGTACACCTTGTGCTCCATCCCCTTGTCCCAGAGATCAGACACCTGCTGCTCCTTCCCCTTGTCCCAGAGATCAGACACCTGAGCTCCATCATCATCCCAGTGATCAGACAGCTGTGGCTCCATCTCCTTGACCCAGAGTTGAGACACATGCTGCTCCTTCTCCTTGTCCCAGAGATCAGACACCTGTTGCTCCATCCTCTTGTCCCAGAGATCAGACACCTGCTGCTCCATCCCCTTGTCCCAGAGATCAGACACCTGCTGCTCCATCATCGTCCCAGAGATCAGACACTTGCTGCTCAATCGCCTTTGTCTCAGAGATCAGACTGGTGCTGCTCCACGTCCTTGTCCCTGAGATCAGATACCTTGTGCTCCATCCCCTTGTCCCTGAGATCAGACACCTGCTGCCCCATCATCGTCCCAGAAATCAGACACTTGCTGCTCCATCGCCTTGTCCTAGAGATCAGAAACCTGCTGCTCAATCGCCTTTGTCCCAGAGATCCGTCACCTGCTCCTCCATCCCCTTGTCCCAGAGATCAGACACCTGCTGCTCCATCACCTTGCCCCAGAGATCAGACACCTGCTCCTCCATCCCCTTTTCCGAGAGATCAGACACCTGCTGCTCCATCACCTTGTCCCAGAGAGAATACACCTGCTGCTCCATCTCCTTCTCCAAGACGTCTGACAACTGCTGCTCCATGCCTTTGACTGAGAGATCGTACAGCTTGTGCTCCATCCCCTTGTCCCAGAGATCAGACACCTGCTACACCATCCCCTTGTCCCAGAGATCAGACACCTGCTGCTCCTTCCCCTTCTCCCAGAGATCAGACACCTCCTGCTCCATTTCCTTGTCCCAGAGATCAGACGCCTGCTGCTCCATCCCCTTGTCCCAGAGATCAGACACATGCTGCTTCCTCACCTTTTCCCAGAGATCAGACACCTGTTGCCCCATCCCCTTGTCCCAGAGATCCGTCACCTGCTCCTCCATCCCCTTGTCCCAGAGATCAGACACCTGCTGCTACATCGCCTTGTCCAAGAGATCAGACAGCTGCTGCTCCATCACCTTGCCCCAGAGATCAGACACCTGCTCCTCCATCCCCTTTTCCGAGAGATCAGACACCTGATGCTCCATCACCTTGTCCCAGAGAGAATACACCTGCTGCTCCATCTCCTTCTCCAAGACGTCAGACAACTGCTGCTCCATGCCTTTGACCGAGAGATCGTACAGCTTGTGCTCCATCCCCTTGTCCCGGAGATCAGACACCTGCTACACCATCCCCTTGTCCCAGAGATCAGACACCTGCTGCTCCATCCCCTTGTCCCAGAGATCAGACACCTGAGCTCCATCATCATCCCAGTGATCAGACAGCTGCGGCTCCATCTCCTTGACCCAGAGTTGAGACACATGCTGCTCCTTCTCCTTGTCCCAGAGATCAGACACCTGTTGCTCCATCCCCTTGTCCCAGAGATCAGACATCTTCTGCTCAATCGCCTTTGTCTCAGAGATCAGACTGGTGCTGCTCCATGTCCTTGTCCCTGAGATCAGTCACCTTGTTCTCCATCCCCTTGTCCCTGAGATCAGACACCTGCTGCCCCATCATTGTCCCAGAGATCAGACACCTGCTGCTACATCTCCTTGTCCCAGAGATCAGACATCTGCTGCTCCATTCCCTTGTCCCAGAGATCAGACACCTGTTGCTTCATCCCCTTGACCGAGACATCAGACACCTGCTGCTCCATCCCCTTCTCCCAGAGATCAGACACCTGCTCCACCATCCCCTTGTCCCAGAGATCAGACACGTTCTGCTCCATCGCCTTGTCCTAGATATCAGGCACCTGCCGTTCAATCACCTTTGTCCCAGAGATCAGACACCAGCTGCTCCATCATTATCCCAGAGATCAGACACCTGCTGGTCCATCCCGTTGATCCAGAGATCAGAAACCTGAGCTCCATCATCATCCAAGTGATCAGACAGCTGTGGCTCCATCTCCTTGACCCAGAGTTGAGACACATGCTGCTCCTTCTCCTTGTCCCAGAGATCAGACACCTGCTGCTCCATCATCGTCCCAGAGATCAGACACTTGCTGCTCAATCGCCTTTGTCTCAGAGATCAGACTGGTGCTGCTCCACGTCCTTGTCCCTGAGATCAGATACCTTGTGCTCCATCCCCTTGTCCCTGAGATCAGACACCTGCTGCCCCATCATCGTCCCAGAGATCAGACACTTGCTGCTCCATCGCCTTGTCCTAGAGATCAGGAACCTGCTGCTCAATCGCCTTTGTCCCAGAGATCCGTCACCTGCTCCTCCATCCCCTTGTCCCAGAGATCAGACACCTGCTGCTCCATCACCTTGCCCCAGAGATCAGACACCTGCTCCTCCATCCCCTTTTCCGAGAGATCAGACACCTGCTGCTCCATCACCTTGTCCCAGAGAGAATACACCTGCTGCTCCATCTCCTTCTCCAAGACGTCAGACAACTGCTGCTCCATGCCTTTGACCGAGAGATCGTACAGCTTGTGCTCCATCCCCTTGTCCCGGAGATCAGACACCTGCTACACCATCCCCTTGTCCCAGAGATCAGACACCTGCTGCTCCTTCCCCTTCTCCCAGAGATCAGACACCTCCTGCTCCATTTCCTTGTCCCAGAGATCAGACACCTGCTGCTCCATCCCCTTGTCCCAGAGATCAGACACATGCTGCTTCCTCTCCTTTTCCCAGAGATCAGACACCTGTTGCCCCATCCCCTTGTCCCAGAGATCCGTCACCTGCTCCTCCATCCCCTTGTCCCAGAGATCAGACACCTGCTGCTACATCGCCTTGTCCAAGAGATCAGACAGCTGCTGCTCCATCACCTTGCCCCAGAGATCAGACACCTGCTCCTCCATCCCCTTTTCCGAGAGATCAGACACCTGCTGCTCCATCACCTTGTCCCAGAGAGAATACACCTGCTGCTCCATCTCCTTCTCCAAGACGTCAGACAACTGCTGCTCCATGCCTTTGACCGAGAGATCGTACAGCTTGTGCTCCATCCCCTTGTCCCGGAGATCAGACACCTGCTACACCATCCCCTTGTCCCAGAGATCAGACACCTGCTGCTCCATCCCCTTGTCCCAGAGATCAGACACCTGAGCTCCATCATCATCCCAGTGATCAGACAGCTGCGGCTCCATCTCCTTGACCCAGAGTTGAGACACATGCTGCTCCTTCTCCTTGTCCCAGAGATCAGACATCTTCTGCTCAATCGCCTTTGTCTCAGAGATCAGACTGGTGCTGCTCCATGTCCTTGTCCCTGAGATCAGTCACCTTGTGCTCCATCCCCTTGTCCCTGAGATCAGACACCTGCCGCCCCATCATTGTCCCAGAGATCAGACATCTGCTGCTCCATTCCCTTGTCCCAGAGATCAGACACCTGTTGCTTCATCCCCTTGACCGAGACATCAGACACCTGTTGCTTCATCCCCTTGACCGAGACATCAGACACCTGCTGCTCCATCCCCTTCTCCCAGAGATCAGACACCTGCTCCACCATCCCCTTGTCCCAGAGATCAGACACGTTCTGCTCCATCGCCTTGTCCTAGAGATCAGGCACCTGCCGCTCAATCGCCTTTGTCCCAGAGATCAGACACCTGCTGCTCCATCGTCTTGTCCCAGATATCAGACACCTGCTGCTCCATCTCCTTGTCCCGGAGATCAGAAACAATCCAGTCCATCCCCTTATCCCAGAGATCAGATACCTGTTGGTCCGTCGCATTGTCCCAGACATCAGAAATCTGCTGCTCCATCTCCTTTGCCCCACAGATCAGACACCTGCTGCTCCATCCCCATGTCCCAGAGATCAGACACCTGCTGCTCCATCCCCATGTCCCAGAGATCAGACACATGGATCTTTGTTGAACTCCCTGTCCAACAAATGTGTCCTGACTTGGTGTTGGAGGCCAAACTGCATCAGGTCACCTGAACATACACTGCACAATCTCCTCATTCTTGCCTTCAATCTTCCAGGCAAGTAAGGGCAACATTTCACCTGCTTATCACTGGAGTCTGGTCAGAAAAGCTGCTCTTTAATCACTTGTCAATGGGGTAAGACCGCTCTTTGTTGAGGCTGTGTGTTGAACAGTCACTTCCATACTGGCGTAAATCACACTCACTGAAGAATTAAGTCATTCTCACCCACCTGAATTTCTCACTGACTCTCAGATACGATTGAAGCTGAAGACACATACACACTTTTCAGGAGTAGCTTCGTCCCCTCTGTCATGAGATTTCTAAATGGACAATGAACCCATAAACACAACCTAACTATTTTTTCTTTCTCTTTTTGCCATACTTACTTAATATTATATATATATATAAAATTGTAATGTATAGTTTTTTAAATATGCTTTGCAATGTAGTGCTGCTGCAGAACAACAAATTTCACAACATAAGCCAATGATTTTACACCCATTATCGTGAACCTGCACCTATCAGACTTTTAACTTCACTGGTCATCACTGAACTGTTCTCACAACCTATGGATTTACTTTCAAGGACTTTTCATCTCATGTTCTTGATATTTATTTTTACTTTTCTTTTGTTGTCTTTGTACATTGGTAGTTTGCCCATCCTATTTGGTGTGGTCTTTCAATAATTCTTGGTTTTACTGTGAATGCCGGCAAGAAAATGAATCCCAGGGTAGTATATGGTGACATATGTGTACTTTGATAATAAATTTACTTTGAACTTTCATTCTGATTCTGAGGTTTTTGCAGAGGAAACTATGAAAACTGATAAAGGATAACTGGCTTCTAGCAGCCAATCATTCATAAAAATGTTGCCTCGATGTTGGCTCTTCCTATCATTGTGAGGCAGAATTCACCAAGCGCTGGACTGTTCACCCGCTAATAGGGAAAGTGAGCTGGGTTTAGGCCATCATAAGGCAGGTTAGTTCTACCCTCCTCATGATAAGTTGTTGCAATACTCATGGGAGATGTGGCTTACATGAACCCCAGTAAGTCTTTGGACATCGTCCTGCTTGGTAATGCAGCCTAGAAAGTTGGAGCACCAGCCATCTAAGGCATGCTGGCAAACTGGATCCGAAATCAGATGGGTTATAGGAGGCAGAGGGTAGTGGTGGAGGGGTTTGTCACCAGTTGTGCCCTGCTGGCACCACCGGTGTTAGTCATTTATATTTCAATGGATGAGAATGTTGGGTTTCTGATTACTGGGTCTACAGATGTCACAAAAACTGGTGGAGTAGTAGACAACACAGAGGGTGGTAAATCATGGAATTTAATCCATACAGGTGCAAGGTGTGTGTGTTCGTCCATCGTCGACGTCGATGAGGACCTCGACACCATTATTATGGTGTTGAGACTAGTGCGTGGTTTGGATTTAAGTGAGGGAGAGTTGCGCAGTGTCAGCCTCACGGTCTCTTCCCAATTCCCATCTGGATCCAGTGGCAGAGTCGAGACGACTGGAGATGGGACTAGGCGCAGTGGATGACCAGGATGTCTTCTTAGGTGCAAGGTAGTGTATATCAAGGTGTCAAATACTAACAGGACTTACACAGTAAATGGCAGGGAACTCACAGAGGGACCTGAAAATTCAAGTTAATTGCTCTTCATTGCTTAGGATTCAAGTTCATGTGACATAGAAAACACATTGTGGGCATGCAATTTTGTTGCCAGAACGTGTGGCGACATTTTCAGGCTGCCCCCAGCACAGCCTGAGGTTGATACCACAAACGACGCATTTCACTGTATGTTTCAATGTACATGTAAAATAAATTTGTCAAATCAAAATGGGAATAGGCTAGTGATGAAGGCATTTACTACACTTCTCTTCATAGGTCGACGAACTGGGATGTCATTTGGTCAAGCCACACTGAGTAACAGTATTGGTCGGCGCGACAGGAAGGGTGTGGTCGCAGTTGAGAGAATGCAGAGGAGATTTACCAGGCTGTTTCCGGGAATGGTGAGGCAGTAGTTAAAAGGAGAGATTGAACGAGCTAGCTTTATTCTCACTGCCACAAGGAGGCTGAGTTGGTGACCTTATAGAGGATAATAAAATGATCAAATGCAGGTAGTTGTAATCACAGCTATATGGGGATAGAATAGACTGTCATTGTTCTGGATGAAGGGGCTCAAGTTGAAATGTCGACTGTCCCTTTCCCTCTACAGACCCTTCCTACCCGCCAAGTTCCTCCATCACCTTGTTCATTACAGGGAACGATCAGGTGGGAAACAGGCCATTCAGCTCAAAATGTCTATGCTGGCCATTCGGTAAATTTTACTTACCTATTTTTTTTCCAGCGCATCTCTGCCAGGTGTCTTGTCTGAATATTTCTTGAGCACTAGCCAGTCCCGCCAGCTCAGAAAGTTTGCTCCAGATTTCTATTACCTCCACCATCAAAAAAATGCCTGTGAAATGTGTCTCCAACGTTAAAAGTGTGCCCACTGATGAGAGACATTTCTGTGAAGCAAGGAAGTATCATAAGACCATGAGACATAGGAGCAGAATTAGGCCAGATTAGGTGACTGGGAAAAGAAGTGGTAGATGAAATACAGGGCAGGGAGGTGCGTGGTCATGCACTTTGGTAGAAGGAAGAAAGGCACATACATCTTTTTGTACATTTCAGTTTTGTTGCTCCTCAGCCTTCTCGAAAGATAAAGATAAAAATTAGCTTTATTTGTCGTATGTACATCGAAACATTGAGTGAAATGTGCCGTTTATGTTAATGACCAATACAGTCAGAGGATGTGTTGGGGCAGCCCACAAGTGTCGACATGCTTCCTGTGCCAACATAGCATGCCCACAAAGGAAACTCAGTCAATTCAGTCATTTCCCTGAACTGAAACCCTCCATCCCAGGAGATAGCCTTGTGAGTTTCCACATTGTGCAATCACATCTTGCCTACCACATGGTGGCCAGAAGAAACCAGTTGTGGCTGAATTAATGTCTTGTATAATAAATAATAATAATAATAATGGCTCCGTCTGTCAAGTAGAGAATGGATGCACCCGGTTCCGGGGGCGCAGACCTGGGCGATGAATATGGAGATCCCCCTCTTGGCCTCGCGGATGTGGTCCAAAGGAATGCGAAGCAGTACATTTGGCATCAGCTTGGCTGCAGGAGCCACCCTGTAGTAGTGACATATGGAGCCACTACCACGTCTCGTATAATTGTGTCATAATAATTGGTATGGAAACACCAATGCCCAGGAATAGAAGAAGTCTGCCGAAAGTCCATCACAGGTAAAGCCCTCCCCACCATTGAACATATTTATACGAAGTACTGTCGCAGGAAAGCAGCATCCATCATCAAGAACCCCCACCACCCAGGCCATGCTCCCTTCTCACTACTACCATCAGGAAGAAACCTTAGGTTCCGAACAGTTATTACTCTTCAACCACCAGGCTCCTGTACCGGCGTGGATAACTTCACTCACCACTACTCTGAACGGATGTACAGACTCACTTTCAAGGACATTTCATGTTCTCAGTAGTATTATTTTTTTGTTTGCAGTTTGTCTTCTTTTGCACATTGATTGCTTGACTGTTTTTGTTTGTAATTATATGGTTTTTTGTGGAGTCTTTTGCATTTCTTTATTTTCCTGAAAATGTCTGCAAGAAAATTAATCACAAGGGAGTAGATGATAACACACACAAAATGCTGGAGGAACTCAGCAGGACAGGCAGCATCTACGGGGGAGAATAACAAGGACATCAGGACTGGGAAGAACGGGGGCAGAAGCCGGAATAAGGTGGAGGGAGTGGGAAGGAGTACAAGCTGACAGCTGTTAGGTGGGTGAATGGGGGAGAGGGGAATGAAGTATGATGCTGGGAGGTGATAGGTAACGGAGGGAAAGGGCTGAAGAGGAAGGAATCTGATAGGAGAGGAGGGTGGACCATGGGAGACAGGAAATGAGGAGGGGCACCAGAATGTGAGGAGAAGAGTAGGGGTAAGGAGGGAGCTGGAATTCTGATATTCAAGAGTCAGGTGTTCTTTGTCCTGTTAATGAAGAAAAATATCCCATATAGTTTCCAAGATATGTTCTGTGTCTGTGTTTCTACCTTCAGGGATCCTTACATATGTCTACCAAAGTTCCTCTGCTCCTCCGTACTTCCTGGTTATTGAGGGTCTAGCCATCTGCTGGAGATGAACAATAAATGCCGGCCTTTCTTGTGACCTTCAGGCTCTGGAAACTGAATCAGGAAAGACCTTCCACCTGACAACATCCGGCTCCAATGAATCTGTGCCCGAGGAATAAGAAGTTTTTTTACTTCCTGCTTGGATGTTGACAGGTGGCAGAGATGAGACAAATTATGATCTTGCCAAGGAAACAGAAAGCTGAGAAGAAAGTTGCGGGCTCTATGAAAGGCCATGAGCCTGTGGCAGCTTCATGTTGAATTCCTCTTCTTCTCCTTTGGTTTCCTGGAGACGGAATAACTTGTATTCTACTCTCGCTCAGTGTCTCATTCGAAGGCTGAGCACCTTAGTATCTGTGTATCGACCTGTATATACACAGAGAGGGCCAGTAACATGACGGATACAACCCTCCCTGCTCATGGACTGTTTGTCCCACTCCCATCAGGAAGGAGGCTATGTCAGGACCACCAGACTCAAAAGTTACTTTCCTCAAGCAGTAAGACTGATCAACCACTCCACCCACTAACCCACCCCTCCACACCCCCAACCACCACTACTGTATCATCTCCTGTCAGTCTCCTTATGTACAGGCACTCTTGTACCCAGTGTCACTTTATGGACAAACAATCAATCTATGTGTTTATAGTTTGGTGTTTTTTTTTATTATTGTTGTGCTCTTTATTGTTCTGCACCAGATCCAGAGTAACAAATTCTTTCATTCTTTTACACTTGTGTACTGGAACTGACTATCTTGAATCGTCAGCATCCCGAGCCTCGACCAATGTGATGTCTAGCTTCAACTAGTGAACATCACCACCCAAATGTTGACCAATAGGGAGCAGCACCCAGGTTGACTAATGATCAGAATGACCCATGCCTCAGCCAATGGACAGCCCCAGTCAAGCCTTGACCAATAGGCAACATCACCTGGGTTGACTAATGAATTGAGTGACCCATGCCCCGAACATGGGCAGCCCCCAGCCAAGCCTTGATCAATAGGCAAAGACTGAATCAGGTATAATGTAGATTTCCCGAGTAAAGTTTCTCTTCATAAGATGTGGGAGAGATTGAGGGGAGAGGCAGCTGGGAATAAATGAGATGTGGGTGATCATGGAGCCCATGAAACAACTCTGACACTGGTTCTGCTCTCCCGGGGAGGGGTTCTTAACCAGGACAGCTCCCACTGGAACTGAAACTTCTTCCACTGAGGGAGGTGTCTGCGACTGAGAGTTAGGGAGTTCCTAGTATCCACTGAGACAAGAAAATACCTCCTCACCCCCAGAATCAGGCAGAAGCCCCACCAAACCTTCTTCACCTTCCTCCCTCTCCCCTATTCCCCACTGCCGACAATGCAAATGCAAGGTGCACTCACCTCACAGAGAAACCACCAATCCTTTCTCCTGTGAGCAGCTTCCTTCTATGTTCACCAAAGGTGGGACATTCCCATCTCCCACTCCCCTCTCTAGAGGTTACTGCACACCACTGATGGGAGATGTCCTACCAGCCAGAGCTGTTCCTATTCCAGGAGTGTGTGATGGGATGGTGCGGAGGGACCTTGACTCTGTGTCTAACTCCAAGAATGTGTGATGGGTCGGTGTGGAGGGAGCTTCACTCTGTGTCTGACCCCGGGAGTGTGTGATGAGACGGTGCGGAGGGAGCTTCACTCTATGTCTGACCCTGGGAGTGTGTGATGAGTCGGTGTGGAGGGAGGGCGTCTTGATGAGACAGTGTGGACGGAGCTTCACTCTGTCTGACCACAGGAGTGTGTAATGGGATTGTGTGGAGAGAGGTCTCTGTGTCTCTAACCCATGTCCCAGGAGTGAGATAGGACAACGTAGAGGGAGCTTCACTCTACGATTAACCCTGGAATATTGGGACTATGTAGATGGAGCTTTACTCTGGAAGTGAGGGAAAGGACAATGTGAAGAGAGCTCTGGTGTGTTTAACATGTGCTCCAGGAGTGTGTGATGGGGCATCGTCGGAGCTTCAGTGTGTCTCTAACCTGTGCTGGACAGTGGGAGCAAGGAATCCGAGCGCCTAGACCCTGGGAAAATGCGAGGTACATGCACACAGCAGGATCAAGGGAAGTGTGAGAAACTAAAGAGACCACACATGGTTAAATAAACCAAATAAGTGAATCAGTCCATCAGCACACCCACTGATCTTGGAGACGGAAACACAATTTATTTTTCTTAAAAAGAACCGATATTCCTGCAAATACAACTTCATTGTAAGAGCATCAGGAATGGGACAAATAATTTAGCCAACTACAACTTTCTCTGTGTAGTCTCTGTGCAACAGCTGTCGACGCGCCCACAATGGTGTGTATCGAGCTGCTCTAAATAGTGCTTCTAGCTGAGCAACTGTAGATGGACCCGTCCATACAGTCAGTCCTTTCTTCTAGGAGTTGGGAGAGAATGGATTTGGCTGAGCTGAGGACACCTCTTGTCACCTTCCGTCTCACCTGCCCACAGGGACAGTGTCAGAAGTGGGTTAATGGTGGGCCCACGATGGAGGTGGCGAAAAATCCAGAACCCACCACTCAGGAGATAGAGAGTGTGGGGGAAACGTGATCTGTGGCACACCAAGGCTGAGGAAGGGTTCCAACCCAAGTGACACTGTAACAGAGAGGCAGGGACAGAAAGCTCCTCCTTAACTCTGTGCACTGGTGGGGAATTAAGAGGGAAGAGCTGTGGACATGAAGAGGCAAGGCACACCTCGAGATAATCCGTAAGGCTCCAGTATGAAACTGAAACTACAATTCCGCCATGGATGGTCCCAAGCCCAACTGTAAGAGGAGGACAGTCGAGCTTGGGGCAAACAAGCCCATTCTGTAAAAAAAAAATCCAGCATAACAGAATCACCAACTGAAGCCCAAAATCCTCATCCCAAGGAGATGGGGGTGTACCTGGGGACAATTTGAAAGACTGGCCCAGGACAGATGACTCTAGCAAGCTGCTGTCGGCAGCCTGTGCCCCAGAAGGGAAACTACAGTCTGTAGGCACAACAGGGGACAATTACAACTCCCATTGAACTGTTGAGTCAGGGTGCATGGGGACTGCGGGAGCTGTATTCATTCTGTACCCTCATCGTTCTCCTCCTGCAGACTTACTCCAGGAAGCACAGGCTCCAGTCTGTCTATCTAATACCAGTGGGCACTGGAAAAGAATGTGCTTTTGCTTAACTTGCACTGTGTGTTTCCCAAAGTGCCTGGCACCCATTATCCCAGGAATAACAGCTCCAAGTTTTTGACCTCAGTAGATGGGTGAGCTGGACAAACCCCTGTCAACCAACCAACTGCTACCCCAGGCAAAGTGCCAGAGGACTGGACAGACGGTTAGAAAGCTTGACTGGGAAACGGACAGTTCCTGCACAGAAATGGCAAAGTTGCAAGTGTAGTTTATATAAAAATAAGGGGGAGTTGTGCTTACAAATATTTACGCTTCTTAAGCAATTCAAAGACCACTATGAATGCAGAAGATGCTGTCTATAAATGTTCTGGCTATATCATATGAAATATAAAATTGTACACTTTGATAACCCTATTCTCCTCCATATGGGTAATGTCCTCGAGCATCCATTTCTGATCTCTGCAGAGCTAAATTGATGTGCACGACACAAAGGCAGCATCTTGTCACTGGGGCGGTGAGGGATCCCGGGCCAGCCTCCCTCTACTTCCCATAGAACTTCTTGTTCAGCAGGAAAATCAACAGGTTGACATTGACCTTGGCTTTGTCGAACAACTTCATGACAGCGACACCCTCGTACTGGAGCTGGAGGAGGTCCTGAGTAGGGAGAGATTAAAGATTAACGACGAGATTCTGCAGATGCTGGAAATCCAGAGCAATACACACTAAATGCCAGACGAACTCAGCAGATCAGACAGCATCTATGGAAATGAGTAAGCAATTGACGTTTCCGGCTGTGATGTTGGGTCTCAGAAATAAACATCAATTATTTACTCCCCTCCATAGATGCTGCCTGACTCACTGAGATTAAAGATTAGCTTTATTTGTCACACAGAGAAATGCGTTGTTTGTGTCGAGGAGTAACACTGTCTCAGGTGTCAGCATTAACATAGCATGCACACAATTTACTAAGTCTAACCTGTACGTTGTTTTGGAATGTGGGAGCAAACCAGGAAGAAAACCACGTGGTCAAAGGGAGAACGTACAAACTCCTTACAGTCAGAGATGGGAATTGAACTCTGATCTCTGGTGCTGTAAGGCATCAAGCTAAGAACGTGTGGTGCCAGCCACTCCCCCTCTCCACACCCAGACAAGCTGGGCACCCTGAGTGGGTGCACTGGCTACAGATTACTCCCACATCCCCACCACCCATTACAACCTCGTGTCTCTGATTCACATTAACATCCGGTGAGCAGAAAACGAAGCCTTTCTGTGATGTCCCACCCAGCACACCCTCTGGATCGCCTGAGCCCTGTGCTCCAGAATTCTGTCCACGAGGGCAGCACGATAGCATAGTTGTTAGTGTAACGTTCTCCAGCGGCAGTGACTTGGGTGGTTTCAACTCCTCCCATTGTCTGTAAAGAGTGTGTTCTCTCAGCGAACTGCGTGGGTTTCCTTCGGGTTCTCTGGTTTCCTCTCATATTCCAAAGATGTACGGGCTAGTAGGTTAATTTGGTGTAATTGTGCTGGAGGGGCCTGTTACCATGCTGTATCTCTCAACAAAGGAAACAAACCCAAGTTTGTCCAAGCTTCCATTTTACCTCATCGCCTTGACTCTACAAAGCATACTGGTGAATTGCTCCTATACTCCTTTCCAGAGCCTCCACAACCTTCCTGCGGACAGGTTGGGTTTGGAGGTGCACAAGGGTCATGGGCTGAAGGGTTAGCAGAGAAGAGATGGAGCCAGGAAAGATATGAAAATAACAAAGTGAATTACAGTGTCAATGCGAGGCGGGATTGAGGATTTGGGAAGGGGTGGATCGTTACCTGATAGTGGAGCATGAAAGAATCCATTTGAACCCCCATAAACTTCGCTTTTACTTCAAAGTCACCCACTTCCTCGGTGGGACAGATGTCGAAGATGACATTTTTAAACCTGTAAGCAGAAGAGAAGTGCTTTGTTTAACAGCTTCCTGACAAACTGGGCCAGACCACTGTCAAAGAGCAGATAACTTCAGTAGCTACCTGGTGACATCTGCAGTTCGAGCCCCAGCCAGACCTTCTGATACTCCACTGTAGGACTGGGGGAGGGAGGTGTTGCTCTTTCAGAGAGGCAGTCCCATTAACAAGAACTGTTGAGCCCAACGGCTTAATTCTGCTCCTATACCTTGTGGTCTTAAAGAGGTCCAACCAAGGCTCTGTCCACCCACACAGAGTTTGGATTTCAAAGGAACTGCCCTAGGGTCTCAGCTCCAGATTTTTCCTCAGGATTTACTTCCAAAGGCAGCAGAGGTTTGAGATCAGAATTTTCCTTCTCCTAGACAGACCGCCAAATACGACCGACGAGCCCCATCTGCCCAAAGTGACCGGTTTTAAGGCACCGGTAACCTGCTTCTCCCCAATAGAGACGGGTTCTCTACTGAGAACAACAGTAGAAACGGTTCCACTGGGCTTAGTAGCTGAAGGTCAGGAGCTGGATTTCACTGTCAGAGACTATTTGAGACACATGCCATTGGCAGCATTTAATAGGCAGTGTGATCCCCACCCCCAGCCGCCCCGGCGATGACACCCTTAAGGAACCTCATCAAACAGCAACCGCAAAACCCACCCATGGAAATTACACTTTGTGAGATATTCACAAACACAAAATAGCCCCCGGCATGTGATGTAAACCCAGCACTGCCCCCACCCACTGGTGGGAAGTTTCACAGAATCTCAGTCAATACCAACAGGTTGGTTCGGCACTAACTCAGTGCAGGAACGGGAGTGAGAGGCTGAGGAAGGGCCTCCTGCTAACCCAATGTTACAGGCCCGATGGGCTAAATGGCCTCTTTCCCTCTCAATCTAACCTCCAGTCCCCACACCTGGGGAAGAGGTTCTGGATCTCAGAGCTGTCTGCGGCAGACAGAACTCCAGGAGTAGGTAGGTTACCAGGCCAGAGGTCAAAAGTCGGGTCTAGGCCAGAGGCCAAGGAGGGGGACGGGCAGCAAACGAGGTGGTGGGGTTGGAGGCAGACCTGGTTTCGATCAGAGTGGAGATACCACGTCCTTCCTGGAAACAGAGCCCCTTCTCGTAGATAGGGCTCATCAGCCATGGTTGGCAGCTCATCGCGGAGCAGGGAAACCCTGATCTCAAACACTCACTGCCTTTCAGCGACAAGCACTGATGGGGAAGGGTTCAGGAGTAAACCCTGAGGAAAAGTCCAGAGCTGTAGTTCCTAAGGCAGTCCGACTGACTGGCAACTCAAACACTGGTGCCAGACTGTGTCAGTCTCTGCCGCTCCCTTGGATTCATTGGCTGTGTGGAGAGGGCAACAGCTCGCTCTCCACGTTGTACTGCACTGCCTTGAGTACCCAGAGAGCTGGGATGCAACATCCATGGTTGAGCCACACCAATGCAGGGCCTCTCCCTCAGACGCTCCTCACCTCCCAGGTTTCTCCCCTCTCCCCCAGGAACGAGGCACCCCTTCCAACGGAAGCTGGTCACTCCAGTAGAGGAGCCACCCCCTGATCTGACGATGCCCGAGCCCCTCACCACCCCATCGACCCTCACACTCACTGGTTGGTGTTGAGGTCCTCAATCTCCAGCAGAACGCCCTTCTCGTGTAGCCTGGCAGCAGTGTACCGCTGGGAAACCTGCTTGCTCTTCTTTCCCTTCACGTTTCTTTCTCCTGGTTTCTTCGAGACCCTGGCAGAGGGGAGTGAGGGAACGTCTCAGTGAATGGAGGCCATGACCCCAACCCATCCGGCCTAGAGCCCACACCTGGCTGTTCCGGAGGCCGATCTGCTTCGTCACTGTTCTGAGCACTCCCATCAGGGAGGAGGCTACGTAGCATCCGCACCAAGACCACCAAGCTCAGAGACAGTGACTTTCCCCAAGCAGTGAGGCTGATCAACAGCTCCAGCCCACTAACCCACCCACCACACCCCAACCACCACTACTTTATCATTTACTGTCAGTCACCTTGTGTACAGACACCCCTGAGCCTAGTGTCACTTTATTGACATACTATCAATACATGTATATAAACTACCTTATGTACTTATATTGTGGTTTTATTATTTTTGTGTTCTTTATGTTATTGTGCTGCAATTATTTCGTTCTCTGTTACACTTAACATTAAATAATCTTGATCTACCCCTGGGCTCCTCCCTGTCGGTCCGGGTGATCTGATCATTGTCGGGGGTGGGGGAGATGATCACTGCTGCCCTGCAGATGGTTTTTGCAGGGAGAGGGACATGGGTGGGGGCAGCTTGGGGCAGATCCAATCTCCATGATAGGAATCAGGAGGGGAGACTGAGGGGAGGAGAACTGGGGTTGTGACTGTGAGGGAGAATTTTTCAGGGAGGGGAGATTGTGGGATGAGTGGGAGAAAGTGTGGGGGAAAGGGGGTGTGTTGGAGGGATGGGAATGGGAGGGGTGTGACCGTAGGGGGAAAGTGTTGGGGAGGGGTGACTATGGGGGCAAGGGGAGTGTGTTGGAGGGAGGGGAGGGGAATCTGTTAGAGGGAGGGGTGTGACTATGGGGAAGAGTGTGGAGTCGAGGGGAGTGTGTTGGAAGGAGGGGAATGGGAGGGGTGTGACTGTCAGGACAAGGAGAGTGTGCTGGAGGAAGGGGAGGGGAAGTGCATGCATCGGGTGAGGGTATTTGGGGAGGGCTTGAATTGGGCAGGAGGGGAGATGAGGAAAGAAGATCAATAGTGGAGCATCATTGATGAGCCCTCCCTCGGGCAGTTTGTGGCGGAAGACTGTGAGGCCAGTGTGACTGATGACAGTGTTCCTACTTAGTCAACATGGAGACAATGGTGAGAACGGCCTCTCCCTGCACACCAGACCTGAACACTGGAGGGGAGACCCCTCAGATATTGGGTTAGAGGCACCTACTTGCCCTTGCTGGCCAGGTTGTCCATACAGGTCTTGATGTACTGGTTGTAATAGTCAATTTGCTCTTCGTAGAAAGTTGTCTTGGAGATCAGGCCGCTGTACGTCTGCTGCAAGCGCACCAATTCTGCCTTCCGCCTCTGCCGATACCGCCGCTGGTTTCGGATATCCTGGCCGCAGGGAGCGGGAAGGGGGACAGAGGAATAGGAGGTTAGTTCAACAGATGGGCAGTGTATGGAGTGTGTAGGAAGGGACAGGAACTCAGGTGAAGGGGCCTGTCATGTCAATTGGGGCAGCTCATTCACCTTTGGTCCCTGTCGTACACTCAGCTCTCACCTGAGCCGCAGTGGCTACACCCTGGTACTCCGCCTTGACAGGTGGGCAAAACCAGGTGAGGGTCACCAGCGGGTTTCATACCCCGGTGAGATGGGGCGTGCCTGTCCCAGCATGCAGCAGCCTGGCTGGTGAGATCTAGTGGCCAAGGTAGTTCTGCAGCAGTCCGTGGAGAGCAAGGGGCATGACAAGGCACAAAAGTAGTCCTGGTCACCCCAGTTCCACTAAGGAAGAGCCTGGTTGAGATGAGAACTTGTACCACTGGACAAGAGACTGGAACTCTCCCACAGCAATGGCTCTGCCGCACAGGTTTCCTGTCGTTGTCGGATACAACCGGCAAATGCCACAGATAGTACTACCTCCTTTCACGGGTAATGGGGTACAGCTAGACCCCCACTTTGATAGTTGCCCACACACAAGGCTTACCTCCAGCTGACCTGGACATTCTGAGAACAGAGGACCGAAGAACAGATGGATGCTGCAAAGAGCAGGCAGAGGGTCTTTCCGCATCTTACCCTGCACCCAAGCCAAGTGTCTCTCGCTCACTCTGGGTCTGGGGAGCCAAGCAGGGCTGATCCAATCCGATCATCAGTACAAGGCCTTCCTTTGATTGGGGTTGAACATGGATGTTGTGTCCTAGCCAGTACTCACTGCGAGTCTCATTATCATAATCTCTCTGTGGGTAAAATGGGAATGGTGTTTCCTACCTGACCACACTGAGGAAACATTTAATTGGTTATGAAGTGTCTACAGCATGTGAATGGTGCCGAGGGTTAATGGCCAAGGATGAGACCATTATACATAGGAGCAGAATTAGGCCATTCAGCCCATTGAATCAGCTCTGCTATTCCACCATGACTGATTTATTATCCCTCTCATTCTTCTGCTTTCTCCCCATGACCTTTAACAACCTTACTAATCAAGAACCGAGCAGCCTCTGCTTTATCCTGACGAAGGGTCTCGGCCCAAAATGTCAACTGTACCTATTCCTATAGATGCTGCCTGGCCTGCTGCGTTCACCAGCAACTTTGATATGTGTTGCTTCTGCTTTAAATACACTTGGCCTCCACAGCCGCCTGTGGCAATGAATTCCACAGATTCATCACCGTCTGGCCGGTGTTTCGGTGATGGAGGACATTGCTGAATACCCCGCGGAGACTCACTCCCACCGGAGTGGGACCCCAGGGTGGGCTGGTTACCTTGGCGACATCGTTGATCAGGTCCTGGTACTTGTTCTGGGGGTTGACCTTCCCCAGGGCTGCCAGCTTCTTCAGGTTCTGCACAATCTTCTCTTTCTTCTCCGTCAGGGTCATCTGGTTCTCTTCCTCCTCCAGCTGATTCCGCTTTATCTTCTCAGGGGTCTTCGCATCCCGTATCGCTCGTCGCTGCATCGCTCGCTGGTGATCGGCATCCTATGGGAGTATGTGTCACACAGTGTGAGATCAGAGCAGCTTTATTTGTCCCCTACCGTGTAATCTGTCGTTTATATCTGCATCGGAATTTGGTTAACATGGTCACACGGTCACTGTGTGGGTGTCAGTGTGGGTCTCTGTGACAGCGCATGTGTTCGAGAGGGAGTGAGTGTAACTGAGTGTGCAAGAGAGATTGAGAGAGTGACTGTGTGTGAGAGAGAGAGTATGCCTGTTCACGTGAGTGCGTGAGGGACAGGGAGAGGGGGAGAGGGAGAGGGAGAGGGGGAGAGAGGGAGGGAGAGGGGGAGAGAGAGGGGGAGGGGGGAGAGAGAGAGGGAGAGAGAGGGAGAGGGGAGAGAGAGAGAGGGAGAGGGGAGAGAGAGAGAGGGAGAGGGGAGAGAGAGAGAGGGAGAGGGGGAGAGAGAGAGAGGGAGAGGGGGGGAGAGAGAGGGAGAGGGGGAGGGGGAGAGGGAGGGGGAGAGGGAGGGGGAGAGGGAGGGGGAGAGGGAGGGGGGAAGGGGGGAGGGGGAAGGGGGGAGGGGGAAGGGGGGAGGGGGAGGGGGGAGGGGGAAGGGGGGAGGGGGAAGGGGAAGGGGGGAGGGGGAAGGGGAAGGGGGGAGGGGGAAGGGGGAGGGGGGGAGGGGGAGGGGGGAGGGGGGAGGAAGAGAGAGCGAGGGGGAGAGGGGGGAGGGGGAGGGGAGGGGGAGGGGGGAGGGGGGAGGAAGAGAGAGCGAGGGGGAGAGGGGGAGGGGGAGAGGGGGAGGGGAGGGGGAGGGGGAGGGGGAGGGGGAGGGGGAGGGGGAGAGAGAGAGAGAGAGAGAGAGAGAGAGAGAGAGAGAGAGAGAGACAGCACGCGCGCGCATGAAAGAGAGAACCTATAAAAACTATCCACCCCACCCCACCCCAGAAGTTTTCATGTTTTGTCTTACAACATTGAATCACAATATATTTAATCTGGCTTTCTTTGAACAGAAGACTCATTGGTGTGAAAGTGAAAACAGATCTCTACACAGTAATCTAAATTAATTACAGATATAAAACACAAAATAATTGATTCATAAGTATTCACCCCCCTTTAATATGACATACCAAATAATTACTGATACAGACAATTGGTTTTAGAAGTCACATAATTAGTTAAATTGAGGTCACTGTATGCCATCAAGGTGTTTCAACTGATTGTAGTAAAAATACACCTGTAACTGGAAGGTCCAACTGCTGGTCAGTCAGTGTTCTGGCAAAAACTACACCGTGAAGGCAAAAGAACATCCCAAGCAATTCCATGAAAAGATTATTGAAAAGCACAAGTCAGGAGATGGATACAAGAAAACTTCCAAGTCACTGAACATCCCTTGGAGTACAGTTAGGTCAATCATCAAAAAATGGAAAGAATATGGTACAGCTGTAAATCTGTCTAGAGCAGACCATCCTCAAAAATTAAGTGACCCTGCAAGAAGGGGACTAGTGAGGGAGACCACCAAGAGACCTATGACAACTGTGGAGCGGTTTCAAACTTTAGTGGCTAAAATAGGACAGACTGCACCTAACAACTGTTGCCAGGGTGTTTTACCAGTCACACCTTTATGGGAGAGTGGCAAAGAGAAATCCACTGTAGATAAAATCTCATGTGAAATCTCGGCTAGAGTTTGCCAGAAAGCACGTGGGGGACTCTGAAGATAGCTGGAAGAAGGTTCTATGGTCCGATGAAAGCAAAATTGAGCTTTTTGGCCATCAGACTAAACGCTATGTTTGGCATAAGCCAAACGCTGCACATCATCAAAAACACACCATCCCTACTGAGAAGCATGGTGTTGGCTGCACCATGCTGTGGGGATGCTTCACTGCAGCAGGCCCTGGAGGCTTGTGAAGGTGGAGGGTAAAATGAATGCAGCAAAATACAGGGAAATCCTGGAGGAAAACCTGATGCAGACTGCCAAAGAACTGCGTCTTGGGAGAAGATTGGTTTCCCAGCAAGACAACGACCCCAAGCATAAAGCCAAAGCTACACAGGAATGGCTTAAAAATAACAAAGTATTTTGTGGGTGGACTTGAAAAGGGCTGTTCACTCCCGATCCCCACGTAATCTAACAGAGCTTAAGCAGTTTTGTAAAGAAGAACAGGGAAAAATTGCAGTGTCCAGATGTGCAAAGCAGATAGAGACTTATCCATGAGGCTGTAATCAATGCCAAAGGTATTTCTACTAAATACTGACTTGAACGGGGTGAATACTTGTGCAATCAATTACTTTTCTGTCATATATTTATAATTAATTTAGATTACTTTGTAGAGATCTGTTTTCATTTTGACATGAAAGTCATTTTTTTGTTGATCAGTGTCAAAAAAGCCAAGTTAGATCCACTGTGATTCAATGTTATAAAAAAATAAAACATCAAAACTTTCAAAGGGGTGGGGGAGGTGAATACTTTTTATAGGCTTTTTATATGCGTGTGCGTGTGTGTGAGAGAGTGAGTGTGTGTGTGAGTGTATGAGTGTGAGTGTGAGAGTGTGAGAATGTATGTGTGAGAGTGCGTGTGTATATGAGAGCAAGAGTGAGAGAGTATGTGAGAGAGAGTCTGTATGTATGTGTGAGTGAGTGTGAGAGAGTATGTGTGTATGAGTGTAAGAGAGTGAGTGTGTGTGTGTGTGTGTGTGTGTGTGTGTATATGAGAGCGAGTGTGAGAGTAAGGTGCCACTGGAAGACTGGACAGCGTGTTGGCAATCTGCTGGAGGTCAGCTGATTGGGGAACAAACTGAAGGCTTGTTACGCACCTGTTCCGGAGAGGCCGGACTCTCCAGGATCTCGGTCAGCGTCTCCCCTGCCTGGAACCGGATCACGTCCACAATCAGCCTCTTTGTGCTGGAATCGAAGGAGATAATGAAGGGGTCAGTAGTGGGTTGGGTCAAAGGAAAGACCAGGATGAGAGCCCGTACCAGGGGCTAGGAGAAGGCGATAGGCGGAATTCCAGCCCCTAAGGCCCCAAGGGTAGATGGAAAGAAAGGTCTAATGGGACACAGTCCAAACAAAGGGAAGCGGGGGCCCTATGGGAGAGTAGGGCTGAATGGCCTGTTTCCATACTGTCCCTCTCTCTACGTTGGAGCTGGAATGATTCCATTCGGGGTGCGAGCGGCCAGAACCGCAGAGGGCAGATGTGCTGGCTGGAAATCAAAGAGCTCAAGGGGTCCAGCCTGCACCTCCTGAACGAAGGGTTGGGGGGGGGGGAAGAGAGAGAGAATGGGGAATACAGGGTATTACAGAGCTGATGGCCATTGTCTGCTGAATTCTGTAGGACTTTCTAGGTTCTCCTCATGATCACGTGGGTTTCCTCTGGGCTCTCCCACATTCCATCCACGTACGGGTTGGGGTTAGTAAGCTGTGGGCGTGCTACGTTGGCATCAGAAGCGTGGCGACTCTTGCGGGCTGCCCCCAGCTCACCCCAGGACTGTGTTGGTCGATGCGTTTTATTGTACGTTTCGATGTACGTGCATGTGACAAATAAAGCTAATCTTTAAGAACTCTCACAGGCACTCCGGCCAAACCAACCAGCAAGTCCTCGTCTCATCATGGGAGCTGTCTGTGTTCCTTTGCTGCTATGATGGATCCAATTAAAACTTAACTGTATGCGCAAGGATGTGGCGGTGCTATGGAAATGCAGGACAACTTTAAGAGGGCCAAAGTTTCTCCCACGTGCCCACCCAGTGACTCACTTGAGGAGCAGAGTGCGGGCATTCATCTCTTCATTTTCCCCTCCGGACACGTCGAACTTGTTGGTGAGGGACAGGGACACCTCGGTCTTGGCCAGTTGCTCCTTGCCCGCATCAGTCATGCCTCCTTCCCCTGTGGTACAGGACAAGCGACAGTTCGTTCACACAGCAACCACTGCCAGGAGTGCAGAAACATGCTGGGAATGATCGGATCAGTCCCTGGCGAGAGCTCGGAGCACGGGGGTGTAAAGAAGAGAGAGTGCATGAGAACGAATGAGAGAGGGAAAGGGGTGGGGGAGGTGGGGGTGGGAGGGGAGGGGACAGAAAGAGAGACAGACCTGGAGTCCAAGGTGTGGCCGGTGACTGACTTTGAAGCTCTGACAAGAAACAGGTGAACAGATATCCGATAGCAGGAAGGGATAAGAACGCAGGCCAAGCAGGGGGGGAGAGAGAGAGGGAAGGGGACTGCCAGAGGAGAATGGAGAACACTTGCCAATCATAGACTCGATGGTGGGCACCTCGCCGAGATCCTCCAGCAGCTCGTGAATGGGGTCATTGTGATCTGGGGCTATGGCATCCTGGTGATCCAAGAAAAGCTGCAGTGGGGAGGAGAACAGTCAGCGATCGTGGGGCTGAAGCCACCCCAATGTATTACCCAGAGATGGGGGGGGGCATCAACAATGACAAATAATGCAGGAGCCCTCCTTTGGGTCACAGGGAGAGACACACGGCAACAGGAACGTACAGGACACCCAGCATAGTACTGAGGGAGTGTCCCAGGTACAAGAGGTGGTAACAAGGGAGAGTCACACTATGGGAGGAGTGGTATCGAGGGAGAGTCACATTGTGGGTGAGGTGGTACTGAGGGAGGGTCACACTGTGGGGGGGGTGGTACTGAGGGAGGGTCACACTGTGGGAGGGGTGGTACTAAGGGAGACTCACACTGTGGGAGGGGCGGTACTGAGGGAGGGTCACACTGTGGGAGGGGCGGTACTGAGGGAGGGTCACACTGTGGGGGGGGGGGTGATACCAAGGGAGGGTCACACTGTGGGGGGGGCGGTACTGAGGGAAGGTCACACTGGTAGGGGTGGTACTGAGGGAGGGTCGCATTGTGGGAGGGGTGGTACTGAGCGACAGTGACCCTGTGGCAGGGGTGGTACCGAGGGAGGGTCACGCTGTGGGAGGGTCGGTACTGAGGGAGAGTCACACTGTGGGAGGGGTGGTACTGAGGGAGGGTCACACTGTGGGAGGGTCGGTACTGAGGGAGAATCACACTGTGGGAGGGGTGGTACTGAGAGAGGGTCACACTGTGGGAGGGGTGGTACTGAGGGAGGGTTGGTACTAAGGGAGGGTCACACTGTGGG